>NC_142012.1:75879059-76101559 GCF_049901735.1 Notechis scutatus
CTATTCTCAGTTGCAGTGGGTTGGGAAAAGCCATCACAGTTGCTTTCTCACTGATTCTTTATTGTTAGAATTTGCATTTCCCAATCATAAACTGTACTGTTTTTTTTTAAAAGCACCCTGTTCTTTGAATAGGCTTTTTTAAACAGGCCTTATTCACCCCTAATTTCAATAGGACAGGATAAAAAGCCACTCACGAGGGTTACAACTCAACATAAAGCGAGCCAAAGTCAATGGGCCCTTCAGAATAGGCTGTGCTCACATCTATGAGTAAATTCTCCATTGACAAGTTCTTGCCAAGTTCCCATAAAATCCCAATATTTGGCATAGGCCGTTCCCTTCACCGTTTTAACTTCCTTTGGCAGAATCTGTCATGTTTTAATTGAAAGGAGAATGCAAAGTTCAACTTCATTAGTTCATGTATACAGCTTCATCTCGTCATGATATAATTCCAGGGCAAAATGTCTCTGAATAGATTGGAAAACACTTGTTTATACAGGATAGCACTATGAAAAAAGTATGGTAGCCATTAAATTCAGCACTAGGTCTTCAGGACAACAAGCCATAAAGTTTCACTTTACCTGTAACAACTGGTATTTCTAAGGTAATAAAGGTGGGAAAACTAACAAATAATCAAAATAGATGAAATGAAGGTGTGCAAAAGCTGAACTGTCTTCACTAACAGCCATTGGTAGATTATGCTTTCCTGATTTTCTCTAAACCTTCCTTAAAATCATCCAATCCTGTTGCCAATGCCACAGATTGTACCAAACAATTCCATCAATTAATTAATCAGAAAAGGTCAACAAGTTAACTTTCTCTCACTTGAAGATACTCTCCATTCACATTTCTTACACCTATATTTGACTAGAAAGGCAATAGGAAACCAATGAAATAAATAAGAATAAAAGAAAGTATGGGAAAATCAAAAAAGGAGATCCTTCTTTCCTCCCTCCCTCTCTTCCTTGACCTTCCTTGACCTTCTTTGACTTTCTTTGACCTTCCTTCCTACACCTTCCTTCCTTCACCTTCCTTCCTTCACCTTCCTTCCTTCAACTTTCTTGACATTCCTTCCTTAACCTTTCTTCTTTCCTTGACCTTCCTTTCTTCTTTCCCTCACCTTCATGGACATTTCTTCCTTGACCTTTCTTTACCTACCTACCTATTTTCCTTCCTTCTTTCCCCCTTCTTTACCTTCTTTCCTTCTTTTACCATCTTTCCTTAACCTTCCTTCTTTCCTTCCCTCCCTCCCTCCCTCCCTCCCTTCCTTCCTTCTTCACTCTTAATTCTTTTCCAGTAGATGCCCTTCTCTCTCTAGCTGATCCTGTGATTTCTGGAAACTATAGGATAATATGTGGGCCTATTGATACTCTCTCCCAAGTGTGACACAGAACTAAAATATTTGAGTTTGATAGTGTTCAAGCATAAACTGAATAATCATGTCAGGATATAATCCCAGAATACCTTGAAGACCATAATCCTGCAATCAAACTACACATGCAGGAAATACTCAGATCAACTTATGAAAATAAGCAGTTCACGGGCTGAATGATCAAAGTTGAACTATCTTGAACTTCATTGCCTGGATGGATTATCCATTGAAACCTCCTTTAATGTTGTAAAATAAATGTATGCAGCACTGAGAAATTCCTAATCTACACGCTATTTAAAAGATAAACTTTTTTTCCTTATACTGCCCATTTCCAAGCATATGAAAGATCTTCTTCCTCAGATAATATTTATTTCATTTTACAAAAGTCCATTCACCAAACTAGTAATGATGCCAGTCCCAAAAGTGTTCTGTGGCTCATTAAAACCACTGTTTCTTCTAGAAGGCAGATTTAAAGACTGAGGAAATGCCTTCACTGGATTTTGGGGGAGACAGAAAAGTTTAAGCCATGAATTTAGTTTCAAAGAGATGAAGGTTCGACTTCTCTTCTTGCTCAGCTCCATGTTTGGTTCCCAAGAGTCAACTTGCCATTTAGCGCTGACTTAGGTATGGTGAAGTCGGTACTGATAAAAATCCATAGGATCACACATTTCCTCTGACTATCAACATAAATGTTTTAGGTGTTTCCTAGAAAGCTAAAATCAGCTGATCAAAAAGCTAAATTTCTAAAGCTGAAGATATCAAAGGAAGCTTTCCAGTGGGAAGACGGAACCAAAATTATAGATCGTATCAATCATCCTCAAGTTTGTTATCTTGAGATACCAGGAACTAGATTGCAGAAGGCTTCCTTATGACATTAACACATTTTTTTTAAAAAAGTTACATCTTATTTATATCAGAGTTCCATAAACAGCATCTCCATCAAGGAGAGTTTCTTTTTGGCAGGAAATCACAAAAAGTCCTAATTTGTACTAAGATTTTTTTCCCCCCATGGACAGAAAGAAGGAAAACAAGCAAGCAGTCTAAACTCTCGAAATACAGCTATATAACAATGTGGACCGAAACATGGAAATAACTTTTTTTTTTTTTGCAATGTAGAAATTGAATTGGCCATTTCTCCCAAAAGTTGCAGGGTTCAGCAGAATCCTACATAAATTCCAAACCTACATTTATTTCCTAGCAATGGAATGGGTTTCAATCATTTTGCTAGCACATGGAATTGTGCAGCTATAATTATATACTGCAGATGACTAAAACTGTCCTAAATACATATAGAAAAGTGATTTTATTTTGCTTGGAGCAGAACTGCAGCTTTTTTATATATATTTTTTTTAAAAAATTGAAGCACAACTGACATGCTGGTTTGTTTCCTGGTATAATTCCTAGTGTAAATCTTCTTAATTTCATTTGCTGCCCTTGGAACTCCATCCTCAGTTGTATTCCGTAAATATTTAGACAGGTTCCATCCAACTTTCCCCTTTTTGAATACTAAAACAGGCAGCAGAGAATAAAATGAACTATTTCAATAATGGAATTTAGGACTGGCCATGAATGCCTAAAATTCTCTATTTGTCAAACGATGTTAACCAGAATTAAAGAAATCGTTATCAAGCTCCAAGACCCTACTGTGTTTCTTAATGAGCAGTAAAGCTATATAATGACTGTAACAAATACGGTTAATCAAATAAGCTTTAATGTTTTAACAACTGGGAAAATCAATAGCTGAACAAATCCTAAAGACTTGAACCATAAAATTTAAGAAGTGGGAGGATAAAAATAACTTTTATGATGGGAGCCTGATTTCCACTACAATCCCAGATCTTAAGATTTGTATTATTCTTTTATCATATCCTAGAAATATTTCCCCATATTTTCATCCAGGCAGTGTTTCTCAAAATTGGCCACCTTAAAAGATGTGGACCGAAACAAGTTGACTGGGAAAGTATGGGAATTGAAGAAGTAATTTGATATGTCTAGTCTAGTGAAAAGAAGGAGCAGGGGCATGATAGTAGTGTTAAATATTTCAGGGACTGTCACAGAGGGGAGGGGGTCAACCTATTCTCCAAAGCACCTGAAGGCAGAATGTTGTGGTTCGCCGGCAGCAGGTGTGGATGGCTGAGGTCTCGGAGAGTGAGGACTCAGATGAGGGGCCTGCGTGTGATGCAGGGATGGAGCCAGGACCATCAGGGAGTGGAGTGCTGCCTTCGGAGATTGTGGAGGCTGGCAGCAGAGATGAAGAGGTCCCTGAGGAGCCTGTGCTCAGCACACGTGCGTGCAGGGCTGCTCAAAGGAAAGAGCAGCTGAAGCAACACAGGCGACTCAGGAGTAAGGCTGCAAGGTAATGGCCCCTCCCTTAAGAGAAAAAAGCCAGCTGAGAAACCAGAGTTCTTTGCAGGAAGCAAAGAAGTTTTTGCACTCAAGCCTTGTGGATGTTCAGAATATCTTGGTTGGTGTTTGGAGACTCTTTGTGTTTGAAATATTTTTTAGTAACTTTATCTCATGTTTTTGGCAGTCTTGCACTACCTTGGCAAGACTCGTTCTTATCAGAGACAATTAGTTTGAAACAGCCTTTTAACCCTGAAGGAACGGAATTTGTAAAGAATCATTAAAAGTTTTTGCTATTACCTCTGTTTTGTGTTTGTTTCCTCGGAAAAAGGTTTGGGTCAGAACACAGAACTAGAAGCAATGGATGGAAACTAATCAAGGAAAGAACCAACCTAGAAATAAGGAGAAATTTCCTAACAATCAGTCAAGGGAATGGCTTATCTCCAAAAGTTATGGATGCTCTATCACTGGAGGTTTTCAAGAAAAGTCTGGATGGTCATTTATTTGGAATGGTATAGGATCTCCTGCTTGAGCAGAAGATTGGACTAGAAGACCTTCAAGGTCCCTTCCAACTCTGTTGTTTTGTTAAGACCACGTGTCTTAAGGTTGCCAAGTTCGAGAAACTGTGATGTAAGGGATATTGGGACAGTATAAAAAGGCACAGCTAACATAAAACATGCCACCAGTTATTAAAATCTAGTAGACACTTTTCTCCTGGTAATCAGTTGAAAATCAAGAATCCTTTTATGTCCAAAAGAAGATCAGGAGTCCATGGGATGGGCCACCGATCACAGGTAAATGTTTTGATTTAGGGATCTTTTTCTGGAGCGAATTTGAGGCATGGTGGAATACTAGCTATATTTTTAACTTGGAAAACATCCTAGGTTTATCTGGCTTCCAAGTAAGAGGTTTTGCATTAATACTGTTGGCACCGAAGGATTGGGAGCCTTCCCAATGCTTCATGCCAAGCCAATTGCAGTCTTGAGATGACAAGCATGCACAGCGTGACGCTCGTCCACCAAGTCAGCAAATGCAGGCTCCACGTTCATGCTCAGATAGGGTTGTTGGTCCACCAAGTTTCCTCCAGCTGCCAACTGGCTGGACCTAACCAGAATCTCCAGATGTAAACGGAATGGTTCACCTGGGCCAGTCAGAGCAAATCAAAGGGATGCTGCCCTCCAAAATGCCAGCATTTGTTCTACCTCCCTTGGAAGCTGCTAAGAACTGTTACCTCTGTCCTCCTTGTTTGGGTTCAAGCAGCCAATAACAGAAGGAATGTGGTTGCGGGTGTGGCTTTCTGTGTGGGATATCTGTTGCTGAACAGGAGATGGAACTGGGTATCTAGTGGGGCAGATAATCCTGGATAAGGACTATTTAAGTGACTGCTGAGAGTCAACATTGCTCTGATGTCAATTCTTCATCACCACCATATCATACCAATCTGAATGTTCAACAAAATATGAAGTAGAGATCATCTTGACTTGGGTCAAACATACTGCGGTTAAGGAGAGGGGGAGAAGCACAGTTACTTTTCTTCCTCAAATTAACCCCCCCCCCCCCTTTTTTTTTTGCAATCTAACTTGGAACATCCTGATCAGGATTTAACAGAGCTTGCAAATCACAACTCTCCCTGTTTTGAGTCAAACTTCAAAATATGTAGAGAGGAGTAGAATCTTAATGGCCGGTGAAATTATCCAGGCAAGCAAGATTTCAAGTAAAAATGAGAAAACTTTGGAGACAATATTAGAAGAATTGGTGGATAGGACAAACGATGGTTTCTGAGACCAAAGACAGTTTGATTCCATAAGGCACAGTTCTCGAGTGGAAAAAAAAAGCAGATGCAATTTGGAAAGGGCTAGAAGGAGATTGACAAAGCTTTGTTGGCATGATGAAGCCATGTTTGAATCATGTATGTCAGAGGTGGTATTCAGCAGGTTCTGACCAGTTCTGAAGCGGAAATTTTGAGTAGTTCAGAGAACCTACAAATCCCACCTCTGACTGGCCCCGCCGCCATCTATTCTCTGCCTCCCATCGAGTCCCAGCTGATTGGCTGGGTCTCCTTTGGTTGCCCTGCACAGGAGAACGGAGCTGGAAAGCAGGTTAGTGAGGTGGGGAGGGAATGGGGATTTTGCAGTATCCTTCCCCTGCCATGCCCACCAAGCCATGCCACTCCACCAAGTCATGCCCACAGAATTGATAGTAAAAAAAATTGAATCCCACCAACATCCTGGCTCAGTTCTTCAGAAACTCAAATGTAAGTTTGGCCAGTTAAACAAAGTACAGGATAGATGGACACAGGTATGTGATGAACCTCTGAATGAGTGAAGCTTTTGGTCCAGGAGATTAAACAATGAAAATTGGTAAAGCTGCCATTGTCTGAATTGTCTGGATAAAGAAAGAAAAATAGATATTCCACTGGCTTTAGTGTGATGAATGATTCTAGACAAAAGACAATATACATTTCAGAATCCTTCATCAATGCAACTCCACGCTATTCTTTGTATGTTCTTTACTATCACTATTCAGTGTGAGAAACTGAAATTGGATGCAATCTGACAAGGGCTGTTAATCTTTTTTTTCCCCAGTCTGTCTAATAAATATACAAAAGTTAAAAAAATGAGAAACTTTATCCAAAAGTATCTTGGGTTCTCTGGCCTCTTGTTATCTGTTAAGAAATCTGTCTTCACTGCCCTGCATTAAACTCCCCTAATTCCAAACGAAAAGATTATATCAGAAGATTTGGCAGAGAAGCACAACTTACAATAAATAGGGTGGGCTTAAACTTGAATCCAGCCTTCCCTTTCCACAGAAGGAGAAACTCCAATTCCAGACTTGGGAATTGTGGTCCCGGTATCTACAGACTGCTAGAAGATATCATAAAAGCTGGTGTTCGTCTGTCTGATGGTCAGTCCAAATGGAGGATCCTTTCATGGCTAACAGTGACATGAAAAGCAGGAATAAGCACAATATAATTCCCAACTAGGTATTTATTGTAGCACTCTGGTTCCCAAACTCCATGCCCCACTTAATTTTCATTTTGTAAAACAAAGTTCTTATAATTAAGAATGAGAATTTGGTAACCTCAATCATCACATTGCTTTCTCCATCTCCTTTTTTCGGGTTGTTCTTTTACAGAGATTCCCTGCCTCCATCTCTAGGGCCAGGTGGAACAATTCTAGTTCCACCGTACATCAGAAAAGTATCACAGATTCCTAGAACCAGAAAAGCTTTGAAAGCTCACTAGTCCATCCTTCTGCTCAGTTCAGGACCCTCTAGAGCAGGGGTGTCAAACTCAAGGCCCAGGGGCCAGATCCAGCCCGCAGAGTGCAGAGTGCTTAGATCTGGCCCATGGGGCCACCCTGGAAACAACAAAGAAACAGCCCCGCGGTGCCTCTGCCAGCGAAAATGGAGCTCAGGAAGGCCATGTGTTGGCCCTCCCGGGCTCCATTTTCGGTTATGATGGCCTCCTGCAGCCCTCTGGCAGTGAAAATGGAGCTCGAAGAGGCTGCGTGTGGTTCTCCCGAGCTGTGTTTTCGCTGGCAGATAGTTGCAGGAGGCTGAAAACAGAGCTTGGGAGCCCGTTTTCATTGGCAGAGGTGCTCAGGCCACCACAGACACCCCTGACATGAGTGATGTCAAGCTGGCCATGCGCCCCCATCCCCTCCAGAGTCAAACACAACCCTGATGCAGCCCCCCCGCTCTAGAGCAGTGTTCCTCAACCTTGCCAATTTGAATAGGTGTGGACTTCAACTCCCAGAATCCCCCAGCCAGCAAGCCCTCCTTCTCCGAGAGATGATCAACTGAGCTCTGCTTGTAGAGTTCCAATAAAGGAGATCTCACCACTTCATGGGGCAACTTTTTCCAAGGACCGACAGTTTGTAGACCTAGGTTCCTCCCAATTTTTGCTTTGAACTTTCTTTGTTGTAACTTTAAGCCACTGGTTGTCATCCTGTTTCTGGGCAACACAATTCATTCCATCTTCTTGTGTAACACCCCTTCAGCTTTTTGAAGTCTGCCATCGTATGTCTCCTCAGCCATGTTTTCTATGTGTTCCTCTAGGGTTTTTACCATCTTGGTAGCCTTATCTGGTCCTCCTTTATCACATTCTCTATCCAGCAGCCACCTTCCTTTCTCTGGAGTCCTCATTTAACATATTCCTACAGGCAGCTGAGACATTGATTTACTGGAATCATTACATCGGTCTCAGCTTCCCTTAGATAGTATGGATCCAACACAACTGAAATTCAACTTTTGAAATTTTAATTATAAATTACTGATGGCACCCCAATTTAAAAAGGCAGGAAAGAAAAACAGGCACTGTCATGATTTCATGCAGCTTTAAAGGCTAGCAAGATCTGAATATTTACTACTTTTCCTCATCTCGTCGCTTTGAGCACTTGAATTTCAAGAAGGAAACAAGATTCCTTCCTCACAAAAGAACTTGCCCACGGTAGGTGATTTTATTCCTTGTGGAAGTGATTTGTTGAAAACTACACAAAGTACATCGACATAAGCAGCAGGAAGAGCACCAAAACAGTGGGGAAACAGCCATTCTCTAGTAAATTTACGGTTGATAAAGTGACAGAAACTTCCAAACTTGAACTGCATTTATTAAAGGACACCAGACCTTGAGTTCTCCTGGGGATTCAGATTCATTGTAAGAAGCCAGAGTTTGCAAGGTTATTTGGAAAAGGGGCATTTGGGAAAGTGACACCACTTCTAACTCATAGTAGTCAATCAAATGAGAGATGAATGACAGTTTTCTAAACAGATGGTCCCCTTTCTTAGATAGATAGATAGATAGATAGATAGATAGATAGATAGATAGATAGATAGATAGATAGATATAGATAGATAGAAAGAAAGATATATGGATAGATGATCGAAAGATAGATGACAGATAGAGAGATAAATGATAGATGATAGATAAATAGATGGTAGATAAATGATAGATGATAGATTAGATAGATGGATGGATGGATGGATGGATGGATAGATAGATAGATAGATAGATAGATAGATAGATAGATAGATAGATAGATAGATAGATAGTATATAGATAAATGATCAATAGATGATAGATTAGATAGATAGATAGATAGATAGATAGATAGATAGATAGATAGATAGATAGATAGATAGACAGATGAGAGAAGGAGAAATAGACAGACCGACTGACATATAAACAGAGGAATTACAGAGTGACAAACATAATTTCTTTTGAGAATTCTAGTTTTAGCTTTGGCTCAAAAGTGAAAAAAAATAGTCTTAAACTGTCCTCAGTTCTGATACTGAACCTGGGCTCCTAATGAAATGGTTACTGGAATCTCCATACTCTCAATTTCAACTTCAGCTTATACCATGAAATCTTCATTCCCTCCCTCTTTCCCTGCCTACCTACCTACTTACCCATCTGCCTATCTACCTATCTATCTCCACATTAAAAGGGCAGAATGGAGGTTTCCAGCAGAATCTAGATTGAGAACAAAGAGCTTGGGTTCAAAAGTGACTACTTGAAGCACTGTAGTCTTCTTTCCTAGATCCTCCACATATGACAGGCAGCAGGCTGTCCCTATGTTTTCCAGTATGGCATTAAAAAAATTCCCCATCAAATAAATCCCCAGCATGAAGGGACTTTGCTAAATGCCTGCTGCCATTTTCATTAGTTATTGAAAGGCAGATGTCAAAATACTGTACCAGGTCAACGGTCTCCTGAATTATTCCAATGAGTTCTAGCTCTGTGAAATATGCTGCTAACTGAGAGAACAGCACTATTTTATTATATATTAAAGCAGCAACCATGCAATTTTATTGTATATTAAGGCAGAAATCATTCTGGTTGTCACTTTTGACAAAAAAAATGCAATGGAGCTGGGAAAGTGAGGAAAAAGGCAACTCAAAACCTTTATTTCTAATACATGGCTAAAATATTTGGGGCTCTTTAGTTCAGAAAGAAGGTAACCAGTGAAGGACACAACAGGTGTATAAAATCATGAGTGACATGGAGAACATGGTTGACAAGAAATGTTTCTCCTTCTCTTAAGAGCAAGTGAACAGTTGAGACAGTTTTAGCATGTGGGTAGAATGAAGGATGCTGGAAGACAGGAAGGGAAGGTGAATGAGAAGAATGAGAAGAAAAGGAAGACCAAGAAAGCTGTGGTTGCATGGAGTTGACAAGATCCTCAAAAAGAAAGAAGTGAGAATTTAATAAACAAAAGGTGGATATGTTGGAAGCAAGAATAGAAAGGCACAAAAACCTATAGAAAACAGTGTGGATAGAAACAAATGGTGCATTCCTTTATCTCTTCTCTTCCACTACAATTTTATTTCTCATAGTTTGTCTGAACTTTGCAGAATTGTTGCTTAAGTTGTACAAATGTTGTTCTCAGGCATTGAGTAGAACTGACTGGGCAGGGAGCATCAGCCTTATGCTGGCCACTCCTATCCTCACAAACCAGGTCATTCAGCCACTGAAGAAAACATGCCCTTTTAAAACCTGCCATGCGGTGCTGTAAAGAGCTGTTCCTAATTAATCTTTTCCTTTAGCTGGTCTCAAAAAATGCAGGCGCAAGAGCCATCTTGCTTGGCTGTTTTCTTTCCCAATCAATAATGGCTTTGCCAGAGGTGTCAAAAATGTCTGTCTACTAAATGGAGCTTTCCGGTTTTATCTTTAAGTTGCACCAAGAGAGGTGCAAACAACAGCTGATACATATCCAGAGACTCTCAATATGTGCTGAGTATCATGTGTGAACAACCAGGTGCACATGGGAAGGATTCAACATACTGTTCCTGTTCTAATTCCCCCTAATTCCTCCAATCTAAGATGCGTGAGGGTAAAGAAGGAACTTATTTAACATAATCTCTTCCCTGAACTGTCTCAAAACTTAATTCCTAAATTTCTCATTTGGTTTTATAGCCCAGGTCCAAAGTAAGGTAAGTCAGATTTTTATTAACACATTTCTAGATTTATCTATGCTCAGTGATATTTGTAAGCACAGGTATATTCTGAAAGCAATAAAATTAGAAGTGATATATGGGTGTCTTAGCGGGAAAGGATTTTTCTAATATACAATTGATTGTTCTTCCTTTCAGCTATTTTAAAGATGCTAAGAGTAAAATTAAACAGATAATATTCATCAGCTAAATGCTGTAATTCTGGGAAGCATCATTTAAGGTTGTGCGTGGCACTGTGATTTTTTTATTATTATTTATTCTTGGATGCAGACTGCAAGCAGCAAAAACAATGACTACAAGCTATTAGTTATACCAAGTCTCATAATGACCACAAATTACTAGACGTACAACATTGGAGTCCCAGAGTGGGGACTGAATCTTTACTTATTATGATCAGTAATTGCCGTAATGTATTGAACAGATTCTCTGAAGCCAGAAGAGCTGAGTGCCTCAAACCTTCCATCAACAGAAAATTAGCCAAGTGTCTTGGGGATTGTGAGAGCTGTGGTCCAGCCCTTCTGCAGAGTCTAAACTGGGAAGGGCCAATCTGAAATGACTCCATGTGGCACAAGTAGGATTTGGATTCAATAAATTCCCTTTGACTCCCCAAATCAATTCAACATATTCTTTTGGATTTGGCTAATTAAACCCACTTCACCTACTTCCAAAATGAATGTTTATTTCCATCAAAATTGTTCTAAATTTTCTTCTTTTAATTTTAACCAAACCTTGCTCTTTTTGACTACATTATTTGCATCTAGCCTTTTCTCTCTGTACAAATTATTCACTAGTTTCATCCTATCCTCATTTTTTTTTTAAATAAAGGTTTATTTGGGTTTTCACACATACAAAATACAAGTAAAACATCTTTTTTGAAAATAGCATGGTCCCGGGTTGAACTTCTTTATACAGACACAAAATTCAATTTCATGCTCCTTTTTGCATTCTATTCCATATCTTATACTATTTTAAATTTTCTATATAGTTTTTCCCCCTCTTTTAATTTTCTCAATTTTATTTTGATTATCTCATCTCAATTCAAATCATTATATTTATACTTTTGTCTGTTCTGTTTCAATTTCATATTATCTTTTCTCATTAAACAAATTTTCTCCTGTAGTTACTAATTGGAGTATGACACCTTTATATCTTTTAATTACATCCATTCAACTCTTATTTAAACTTCAATATATACCTTAAGTTTATGACCTCCAATATAATACATAATACATAACTTCCAAACGAATTCTGCTTGGTACATTCTTATAATACACACTATATTCTTTAAAAAAAAAAAAAGATTATAAATATATGTAATTATAAATCCTCATTCCATTCCAGTTCAGTTCTATCATTAATAATCATTAAAATCTTAACATCTTTAACACTTCTTTTCAATTAAATATCATACTTCCTTAAAAACACATATAATCTCCATAATTAATTTTTCCCTTATTTCTCTTCACATATCTTTTATAAATCATTAAATATACCTTTTGTTACATTTATTTATTGACAAGCATTCCACTGAATTACGATAGCTATTTTATCAGACATTTTAATCATACATTGTTTCATATTTTCTAAAATTATTTCTGTTTCTAATACTATCTTATGTACCTTTGCAGAATCCCTTTTTCCATTAAGTTTTCACCCATTATCTCTAAATAGGCCCTGTTTCTCTATATTTTGCTTCTGTCCTTTATAACTTCTTTTCCTTTCTTTCTTCCCTCTCATCTACTCCCTCCCCTTTTTACCCCTTTGTCTCTCTAGTTCTAATTCTCTCTTCTGCATTTCCCTCTTCTGTTGCTTTCTGATTTTATACTTATTTTTCACTCTATTTTTTTTGGAGTTGTTTTTCCCAATCTTAAACTTTCCATTCTCTTCCCCCCCCTTTACTTTTTATCCCCCATCTAAGATTACTTGTTCATTAAAGATGGCTTCTTCTTTGTCGCAATCTTCTTGTTCTGCAGGCATTTCTTGTTGTTTCTCTTAGTTCCAAATCTCCATTTCTAAAAACTGAAATACAAAGCCAAAAGAACCTCTCCCTTCTTGTGCATCTTCTTTGTACTTTTTAAGTTCCATTTTCAGTTCTTCTAAAAGTGGAGCCATTTTAAACAGTTTTAAACAACCACCTGATTGATTTTAGTCATTCAAAACAATAACCAAGAATCCAGAAATCATCAAGTAATCCAGATAGTCCCGAGTTATATCTTCTTATTTCTTTTTCGACTTTCTCTTCCTGGGGTTTTTGTTGCGATATTTCAATTAGAATGTATCTTTTGGAAGTCTTGTTGAGATTTTGCTGTAAGTTCTTTTTTAATTCCAGGCAGTCTCCTCCCTTCCAGATCCTACCCTTTTATTCTTTTTCTCTCCTTTCCTATTTTCAAAAGCTTTTAATTATCCAGAAATCTTTAATATCCCTTTGACTTTTTATTTTCAGCATTAAATGCCTATTGATGTCAAAGTGGATTTTTTTCCAATTTCTTGCTTAAGTCTCTTAGCTGTCAGTATAGGAAAAGGAGAAAACCAAATCTTTTCCCTTTTCTCTCTCCTTCGCAGCTTAAAAATCTTCTTAGGGTACAAGTTTTTTAATAGTTTCAATTCCAGGGTACCTTATTTGTTGCTTTTGCTGTTTGACCCAGTCAACCAAAACTTTCTCTTCTTATCTTCCTCCTGCACATTCTTTTCCGATCGAGTTCTTCTTTGTGGTGGCCATTTCTGACTACCGCCTTCGGGATAGGGAGTAATGGCCAGCTGGGGAGGAGAGATGCGGCTCTCCTCAACCCTGCAGGCAGTCTCCCCCCCCTCTTCACCACCTCTATGGGGTGGCTTAGCCCTGAAACCAGCCAGCTCAGGGCGCTCCAGCAGCGAGCACAGATCAAAGCCTCGCAGAGACGAGGTTTTGGTCTGTCGCTGAAGAAGCTCAAACCGGAAGTGGCCATCCTATCCTCATTTTTGCAGCATTCCCTTATGCATATTTTTCTTCATCCACATCCTCTTTCACTTCATCATCCCACCAAGCATTCTTTTTCTTATTTTCCTCTAGGGCTACATCGCTATTATCCTTCCCATCTTTCTCCTCATCTTTCCCACTACTTTCTTCTATTGGTTTCTTATGAAATTATCACTTATTGTTTGTATCTTATGATCTGTGACTTATCACTTTGTTGTTTCTATATACACTGTGAGCTTATACACCAGAGACAAATTCTTTGTGTGTCCAATCACACTTGGCCAATAAAAAAAAATAGCTCTATTTCTATTCATACAGCATATCACAATAAAATTGTTTTCAGTCTATTTCCATCACTTTCTGCTTGACACTCATTCACTCCTTTTTCTATGCCCATTTTCCATTCATTATATTGGTGGTTAATCTGTCTTCTAATACCTTTCCTATAAGCTAACATTATATATCCTATAGTTCTTGCTTCACTTTGGTTTCTTTCCTTTCTGTGGCAGGTTGAAGTGCCCAGCTGAAGGAAGCACTTAGGTCTTTCCTAATATCAAGAAGATTTCTTTTTGGGATGGGATGACTCACCACAAGACCAAAAGAACATAGAAAAGAGGAAAATGTTAGAATGCCCCTGCAAAGTGCTATGTACATATTTTAGATATAAAGGGCAACTGAACCACTTCCACACAACCTGTGTTGGCAGACCTCTGAGGATCTGGTGGAAGGACAAGGTGCCAGACACAGAAGTCTTCTCCAGAGCAGGCCTGCCATCAGTCCACACCCTGCTAATCATCAGACATGCTGGGCAGGCCATGTTGCAAGGATGCCAGACCATCGCATCCCTAAAAAGCTCCTCTATGGTGAGCTGTCTCAAGGAAAATGATCACAAGAGGGACAAAGGAAGCAATACAAGGAGACATTGAAAGCTTCCTTCAAGTCCCTGGACATTGACACCACCTCCTGGGAAACTCTGGTACAAGATCGATCAACATGACGCACGTTGATCCACCAAGGCTGCCAGACCTTTGAAGACAAAAGAACTACTACAGCACAAGAGAAGTGAGCACTGTGCAAAGCCAAAGCTGCAAATGCTGCAACAATGATACCCACACATAAGGGTGGGATTCTAATTGTTTGGACCAGTTTGGGCAAACTGGATGTTAAGTTTTCATCTGGTTCACCGAACTGGTATTTCAACTGAACGGTTGGCCCCACCACCCCTCCCCACCCCTCCCCTCCCAGGAGTGTCCACGTGATGCAGATAAGTGCAGGGTCCACGCAGAGGCTCTGGGAGGGGGAAAATGGGCCTTCCTGAAGTCTAGAAATGGGACTGTTTCTGGCTTCTGGAGGACCTCCAGAGCCCAGGGGAGGCCATTTTCACCCTCCCAGAGGCCTGAGGGAAAGCAAAAAATGGCCCTCCTGGAAGTTCCAGTAGGCCATGCCCACCGTGGCCATGTCCGGTTCACTGCCTGGTTGCTGGGATTTTTGAATCCCACCCCTGCCACACAGGTCTGCCCAACATGTGGCAGAACATTCTGTGCCCATATAGTCCTTACCAGCCACCTGTGGACACAACGTGGACCTGCAGCCCACAACTCGTTAGATGTCAAGGTCCTCTTTGAATAGGATGGGCGAACATCATCAGATATAAAGTATAAAAAGAAGCCAGAAATGCAGAGAAAATGATATTTTATATTTCAGATGCTGCAGGTCACACACTGCTGAAGGAAATGTCACATTAATTTGGTTAATATGAACTGGGGAAATGGTCTAGCCCACCATATCAAGAGATTCCAGCCTAGGTCATATGCAACATTTCCTACCAATGATAAGGAATGGGCTTTGTCATAATTAACCTGTCAGGGCTCCGAAAATACAACCCCATTCAAATCATAAGTCTCTAGCCGCATCTCTCAGATTAAAAAAATATGACCATGTCAGTGTTATCTGAGTGTAGCGGACACTAAGACACATCATTCATTTTCCCCTTGACCCTGGTCTTCCCCCCACCCCCCAGATGTATATTCTCCAATGGGACACATCCATAGCCAAGAGTCATCAATCATGCTCTCCAGTAATAATCTTGCACGCCAATAGCTTTGGCTGCCTAGCAATTATCTGAAGCATTTAAGGAATGCACTACTTTTCCCACTCCCTTTCTGCAGGCAACTAAAAAGACCAAAGAAGTATTTTTTTTTTAGTTCACATAACCTAATATACAAGCACAACCAAAGTCCCATGCAATGTTTTACGTTTTTAAGCCAACAAAGTCATTCAAAATGCATACATGTTCACAGGTGTGTTTTCATATGCAGAATGTACTTTCCTTGGATCATGCTGCAGCCATGTGAGATATAGCTGCTTTAAAAAGTGGCAGACAGATACTACCTGACTGTTCCTGTATGTTGCAAAACTTTTTTGCTTTTAAAAATAAAAGTACCCCACAGACTTAATATGCAATAATTTATTCACAATCATGCACCCGTGAATAGTAAAATTTCTAATGAATTCCCCACAGTCACTGATTATTTATTTACTACTGTAGTAAAACGTATATTTCAATGAATAACTTAAATGTTCTGAAAATCTAGAACTGAATTTACCTGCCTTATCTTAAAGAAAACACAGAACATATCTGTTTGTAAAAAGCTAAAGCATCTTTCAGGTCAACCAGTTTGAATATTTTTGTCTTTAGTTATCCACCATTTTCTCAATTGTCAACATAAAATATTGTATATATTTGCAGATTACATTCATGTATGCTCATTTTTGAAATTTTAAAATAGTGTTAATGTTTTGGAGAAATATTGGAGAAAAGAAAGTAGCTAACAGTTATCTAATAATATTTTTACTGTTATAAATAAATATTTACTCTTTCTAATATAATAATGCAGAAGGCTTATGAAACAGACAAGGATGGCCCTAACCAGAGGTGGTATTCAGCCGGTTCTGACCAGTTTTGGAGAACCAGTAGCAGAAATTTTGAGTAGTTTAGAGAACCGGCAAATCCCACCTCTGACTGGCCACGCTCCCCATCTATTATCTGCCTCCCATTGAGTCCCAGCTGATCGGCTGGGTCTTCTTTGGTTGCCCTGCACAGGAGAATGAAGCTGGAAAGCAGGTTAGTGGGGTGGGGAGGGATTGGGGGTTTTGCAGTAACCTTCCCCCAGGAGTGGGGAAGGAATGGAGATTTTGCAGTATCCTTCTCCTGCCACACCTACCAAGCCATGCCCACAGAACCGGTAGTAAAAAAAAATTGAATCCTACCACTGGTCCTAACTCTCAGCTTCATCTATTACTTAAGTAGTGCTTTGGATACATAACTTCTAGTTCAAATTTACAGGCCTGGTAATACATGCATCGAACGCGTCGTCGTTTGTAATCACCTGATTCACACTTCCACATACTAGAGTTGGATGTAGCCACAATATACAACTTCTTTCCGGCAAAACAAAAGTGTTAAATCTCATCCCTCTGAAGTGTGAAGGGGGAGGAACCCACGAACCCATGGCTTAGACTTGCAATAACCAATCCTGATTTATTATTGCATCTGAGCCAGGTGCAGAGATCCATCATAAAGCCTACAGTCAACATCCATTGGGCTGCAGCAGAATAACGTGCATTTTCCCCAAGGACAACTCAAATGCTGTTTTCTATTAAATCAGGACTGTTTATTTCAGTCATCTTGTCTGCAACCTTAGTTATTTTTTTTTTAAAAAAAATCAGAGTGGGATGGGTAATGAAAGTAGAATAACACTCAGACATGATCATGTATATTTTTTAAAAAAGGAAGATAATCTATAAAGAGAATGGTAGCATAAGCCAAGTTCTATTTCATTAAGATATTGAAAGGAAAATTGGCAAAGGATCAGGCATTTGTCATCCGGATACTTAGAAGTCTGGGTTTGATGGTGATGTCTTCAAAGGGTGAACCCAGTGCTTGGGTGTAGATGAAAATGGTTGAGGTGCAGGGATAAATATCCTTTATTTTTTTTATCTTCAAAAGCAAAGATTATAAATTAGTTGATATTTAGCAGAAATAGCAATATTTTTTTTTAAGAAGAAGGGATAAATATCAGTATTTGCTCTAGGATTTCTGTTTTAAGATTGGTTCTAAATGCTAGGATTAAGATTCTGAATGCTAGGATTAAGATTTTGAAGTTATATCAGGACTGCCCAGCACCGATATGGTTAAATATGTTGGAAGCAGAGGTGGTATTCAGCCAGTTCTGACAGGTTCTGGAGAACCAGTAGCAGAAATTTTGAGCAGTTCGGAGAAACTGCAAATACCACCTCTGACTGGCCCTGCCCCCATCTATTCTTTGCCTCCCATTGAGTCCCAGCTGATCAGCTGGGTCTCCTTTGGTTGCCCTGCACAGGAGAATGGTGCTGGAAAGCAGGTTAGTGGGCTGGGGAGGGAAAGGGGATTTTGCAGTATATCCTTCCCCTACCATGCCCACCAAGCCATGCTCACCAAGTCATGCTACAGAACTGGTAGTAGAATAATTTGAACACCACCACTGGTTGGAAGTAAAATCCAGGTCCAGTTCCAATCCAGGAATAAAATGGAGGCTGTTTTGAAAAGAAATCTCCATTTATCGAAGAGCAAAAGCAACACACACACACACACACACACACACACACACACACACACACACACACACACACAGCATGCAGTTCTGGGACAGCTAACCAAATGGAGTTGAGAGTGGGTGAGTTTTTATACCTTCTTTGGGCTTTGTATTTGGGATTCCTGTTCCTGTGCAGGAACATGTCCGTTAATATTCTATTACGGCTGTTGTCAAATTCCTATGGCTGACTCTACAGGCAGAAAGGGATGTGCAAATCCTAGGTGTTTGTCTGAGCTAATCTTGTCACTTACGGCTTGCCTAATTGTGTTGCTTATCTGGAGTCTGTCTGACCCAGTCTTTCTGAAGGGATTACCAAATCTGCATTTCTAAAAGCTGGCCTCCTCAGTTTCTGCTTGGGGCAGGGAAACTGGGGGTGGTTTCTGCCTCCCTTAAGATCCCCCCCCCCATTTCTCCTTTAGGGGAAATATTTTATCCTGCCTTTTTAATAATCCCCAAAATATTTCAATGTCTAGGATGGTGGATGGGTGCAAGTAATATTTGTTTTACCCATTTATCTAATACCTGTTTAAACAATTCACTGTCTGTCATGACATTTCCTGAAGATATGCATCTTCACCAAAGACAGATGACTCATTTTGCCAAAAGTTACTCAGTTCAGTTCCAAGAGAGAATGGTGGTTAAGAAGTAGGAAAAATAAATGGAGGGAGAGAGGGAGGGATGAACAGAGATAGATAGGTAGACAGACAGACAGACAGACATGGATGTGGGGATGAACTGACAGAATAGATAGATAGATAGATAGATAGATAGATAGATAGATAGATAGATAGATAGATAGATAGATAGATAGATAGATAGATAGACAGACAGACAGACATGGATGGAAGGATGGGGCATGAACTGATACATAAATGATTGAAAGATAGACAGACAGACATGGAGGGATGGAGGGATGAATAGACAGACATAAATGATAGACAGACAGACAGGGGTGGATGGATGGATGGATAGATGGGTGGGTGGATGGATGTTGGGCTGAGAGTAAGGCCATGACCCAAAGCAGAACTGGAATTCGCCATCTTCTGATTTCTAAGCTGCTGCCTTCACCACTAGACCAAACTGGTTCTAAGTGGTATCAGATTTCAGGGACTGGAGGATATTGTTTTCGTCTGCATGGAACATCAAGCCTACAAAAGCAATCTGAATTGAGCTTTTGAATGAGTTTTACTGCTGCAAGACCTTTAAAAGTAGCACTTCAAAGATCTGAAGAGCATTCTCGCCTCATCTCATTTAATCTAAATAACACAAAATGTAGATTATTGTTCATAGGCAAAGACTTACGGATACACAGAAGTAATTTTCATCTTTAAAAAGCCCCAGATCCACAAAACTTGTTCATCCAGTAGCTTTATATTACTGTAAAGGTTAGACAGAATAGAATAAAAGGCTACAATATCTTTGCATGATGTCAGAGGGGCCAGCATAACATACCAATGTGGATGTAAATGTGACTGAATCAGAGAAATCTCCCCAAGAGGATGGCTAAGGGAAATTTGAATCAGAATTGAAAAAGAGAAGAAACTTGCAAATTGTCTTGAATGGAAAGAGGATTCATGACTCACACTAACTAATTGTTCTGACCCAAACCTTGTTCCAAGGAAACAAACACCAAACAGAGGTAAAAGCAAAACCTTTTAATGCTTCTCTGCAAATTCCGTTCATTCACAGTTAAAAAGCTGTTTCAAACTAATTGTCTCTGATAAAAATGAGCCTTGCCAAGGTTGTGCCAAGAACTCTAGATAAAGTTACTAAGAAATATTTCAAACACAAAGAGTCTCCAAACACCAATCAAGATATTCCGAATGTCCACAAGGCTTGAGTGCAAAAATGTCTTTGCTTCCTGCAAAGAACTCCAGTTTCTCAGCTGGCTTTTATCTCTTGAGGGAGGGGCCATTACCTTGCAGCCTTACTCCCAAGTCGCCCGTGCTGCTGCAGCTGCTCTTTCATTCAAGCAGTGCTGTGTGCACATGCCCTGGGCACAGGCTCCTCAGGGTCCTCTTCATCACTGCTGCCAGCCTCCACGAGCTCTGAAGACAACCTCCCACTCTCTGATGGTCCTGGCCCCATCCCTGTATCACACGCAGGCCCCTCATCTGAGTCTCAGCCATCCGCACCTGCTGCCGGCGAACCACAACACTAATAACTGTATCCAACATTCCCACCAGGTAGACCAGACCAGAAATCAACCTCCTTATTATTGAGATAGTCTATAATAACAGAATCTTCCAAGTCTACTTCTGCTGCACTTTTCTATAGTTCAGTGAATTAGGAAAATGTCTAGGAGATTCTCAGTCATCCAGGTCGTGGTTGTCCAAAAGTGCTTTTTCAAACCACAAGTTGGTTTTGTTTTTCCTTGAAGATATTTCACTTCCCATCCAAGAAGCTTCCTCAGTTCTGACTGAATGGTGGAGGATGGAAAGATTTACACAGGTAGTTCTTGACTTAGACCACGATTGAGCCCCACATTTTTGTTGCTAAGTGAAACATTTGTTAAGTGAGTTTTGCCCCATTTGTCCTATTCAAGGTTAGGTGAATCATGGCAGTTGTTAAGTTAGTAACAACGTTGTTAAGTGAATCTGGCTTCCCCACTGAATTTGCTTGTCAGAAGATCACACACACACACACAAACACACAAAGATGACCCCAGGACACTGCAGTTATCATAAATGTGAACTAGTTGCCAAGCATCTGAATGTTGATCACATAACCATGGGGATGCTCCAATGGTCATAAGTGTGAAAAATGATCATGTCACTTTTTTCAGTGCCTCTGTAACTTTGAACAGTTACTAAATTACTGTAAGTCAAGGACTTCCTGTATTCCTTGCAGTCATCTGATTGTTAGCGCTCTAGTGCAAATGAGTGTGAAACCAAGAAGGCTCCTGTGATGACTCAGGGTGGGATACAAAACAAACACAGTCATAAAAAACAGGTGAAGCCCCTTTTATTCCTTCACTTTGCTTCCAAGCTCCAAATATTCTTGACTGAAGACAAAAAACCTACCACACAAACAGTTATGAGAAGGAGGAAAAAAGCAACACAAACCAGGCAAGATAAGGGCTGGAGGACGTCCACAGATATCACACACTTGGGAAGGACGCCAAACTCAGAGAGGAACCATAAACTAGAGATATTTCCATGCTTTGTTTCCAGCATTCGCCTGTACGCATGTCCGTCCTCTTATTCAGTTTCACAGCTGCAGCCCATGAAGAGGATCAAGGCCTTCTCCCCCACCCCACCCTGAGTAGACCACGTCTCTCCCTTATCCTCTCCTCCCTGCCTGCCCTATGATGGAGAGGGGATGGGCCTGGGTCCTCCTCTGACTGCCCAGCCGTCCTCTACCCTTCACCGTCCTCCTCCATAACTTCCAGAGCCACTCCCTGTTGGCTGTTCCTCCGCTCCCTCAGAGTCAGTCTCCACCAGGGGCATGACAGCCCACACCCATTTGCACTATTCAGGTGACCCTGAGGGCACAGATAAACCTTCAAGTGGCCTCAGTGACTCTCAAAAAGAATGCCAATGAGTGCAAGCAATATAAATCCTTTCATCCTCGACCATTCAGCCAGAACTGAAGAATCTTCTTGGATGAGAAGCAAAACCTACTATGGACAAACACTGATAATGTTAGCTAGTTTGGGTCATGAAATGTCTGCAAGAAAACAACCAAGCTCAGAGAGCAACCAAGTACCCCTCTTTTCAATCCTGAGCTACAAATATTCTCCTGTATTGGAAGATTAAATATATTGTTTTTATTCTAACCAGGGAAATATTGTCATGATCTAACCGCTTAACAATTCTGGCAGAGGGTAAACAAGAGTTACTTCTAAGCATAGCAACTCAAAAGAAAATGGGAAAAGATTGGGAGGGGATTACTTTTCAGGAATACTGTATAGACAATACTGTGTAGAGAAAACGCTGAAAACTGAAGCAGAACATCCCATTTGCTTATTCCAATATATCTTCATAATCTCAATTACAGTTATGTTAACATTTTTAGATAGCTATGAGAGAACAGTAAATTATATGGGTTGAGCTAATGATATAGCCAGGCGTGCACATTTCCAATTCTATAGAAATAAAGTTGAATGAATTGATAATGTAACCCAACCAAAATATTATTTCACGTCTTCCATTTTTGGTACTGTATGTATTTTAAGTGCATATGAAATGAAAGAATGGTAACAATGCTGAAAATTAGAGATTTTATCCATAGGAAAAGACTCTTGCTTATTTAATTAGGGTCTTAATTCAATGTTATATTTCACATACTACACAAGAAACTGTGTAGGAGCTGTGGTGGTGGGAGTGGTTAGAATGCAGCATTGCAGGCAAACTCTGCCCACAGTTCTGGGGTTCGATCTTGACTGGCTCAAGGTTGATTCAGCCTTCCAAGGTTGGTAAAATGAGGGCCCAGATTGTTGGGGGCAACAGGCTGACTCTGTAAAATGCTTACAGCTGTAAAGCACTATGAAGCAGTATATACTGTAAGTATAAATTCTATTGCTATATTCCAATTTTGTCTGGAAAAAACTCTGCAAATGCAAATATCTCCTTTATGAAAAGTATTTGATCCTCACATTCCCCCCATCTCTCTCTCTCTCTGTCTCATTCTCTGTCTCTCTCTGTGCCTCTGTCTCTGTCTGTCTCTCTCTTACACACACACACTCACACATATACACACCTCAAGTCTTTAAATTGAACTGACTGGAATCAAATTCCCATCTGAGCATCATGTGTTTGTACTCACTTAAAGGAACATTTACATGACTGAAACATGTTCCTTCAAGTCTTCAAAGTCTAGACTCATGTTGCAATAGGGGCCAAACTTCCATTCTGCATTGGTAAAATGGGCATCCGGCTGGACCTGCAGTCCTCCACTGAAATTATTCAGTGAAATCTTTTGCATGCTGTTCTTCAGCTTTGCAAAGGGATACCTTCAAAGCGTGGTGGTGGTGATGGGACCTTGAAAACAGTGGCGGTTTGAAACAGCTTGTCTCAAAGCATTAAGCAACCACATTCTCCAGGAAGACCTCAAAGGGCTTTTCCTTTTGCTTTTTGCTTTTTGCTTTTTTTTGTCTCTGCAAGTGTGTTTGCAGAGCCGTTTCCCAAGAGGACGTGGTCACGCATGCACATCCAATCACAGGCCACAGGAAACTCTTCAAAGGAGCCTTCCACATGAGTCAGCCTACTGCAATGCTTCAAGGAGGATTCCTTGTGGACATCCATCAGCTTTGCCAAGGCTCCTCTGAATGTTTTGCACATGCCTATAAATTATTAGCAAAACTATTTTTAGATTTACCCTCCAAAAAGCCATTCAACAATGGAGATAACCTGGGCTCAAAATAAAGCAACTTCTGCCTCTGTTGGGTTAAGTTTCATCAGCCGGTAACAGCTGCCTAGCTATTGATCTCCTTCACACTGAAATAATTGAACTTTTAAAGGTGAACGCTGGAGCATTATGGCTTGTCACATGACTTATTACAGCCAACCGGTCCCCATGAAAAGTTTCATGTACTATAACAATTGATATTGATTTATTTAAGTTTTGTGAGTCCCCAACGTACAGCTTCAGGGCATAAGTCTGCTTCCATTTATTTTTTTTTTGATGAGAAGTATATTGTGTCTTTGCATGGGGTTTTCCTTCGTTTGACTTACATGTCACGAGCGGGAAACAATTCTGAAACAGGCTTCGTTCGGTTATCTCGGAATCTAAACTGGATTTAAAAACCTTTCAGTCTCTAATCAATACATCCTCAAGGGTTTATCTTGCTTTATTTCATTTAGGCTTAGGGCGAAGCAATTGCCTTGCTGGATTTCAAAACCTTGCTTTTCAAAGAGAAGCAATGAGGCTCATTTGCACAGTGTTTGGCTGGCTGGTCTGCTGGAAATGGGACATCTCAGTTCAAATCAGGCAGGTCAGCCAGTAACTCATTACAGGTAGTGAACCTCATCATCCCTTCGTTTTCTGAATGGGGTTTTGATGGCAGCAATGGACAGAAATGACTGGACAAACAGAGAGAGAGAGAGAGGAAGGGAAAACATTAGAAGAGGGAGAAAGATAATGGTAATTTTACATGACATTAAGTATACTTTTTCCCTTTGAAAATCATCAGTGTTGAGACCAAGAGAAAAAAAAAGAGATGCTTCATTATCTTCTCCATATAAGATTAGAACTTTAGGCTATTTAATTAAATTGACTGATATACGCTTAGGGACAGACAAAAGAAATTACTGCTTCACACCATGCATTCTGAACACGGTAATTTGTCACCATAAGGTGACAAGAGCTGATACATTCACCTCTAGCTTAGGCAGTTTTGGAAAGGATTAAATAAATCCATGCCGGATAACAATCTCACTAGTCATCACACAGCAAGAGAAAGCAAAGTAAGCTTAAACAGATAACAGATACTCAGAGTTGGAAGGGACCTTATAGGTCATCTAGTCCAACCCCCCACCCACCCAAGCAGGAGACCCTACACCATTTCTGACAGATGGCAGTCCAATCTCTTCTTGAAAGTCTCAAGTGATGGCGCTCCCACAACTTCCGAAGGCAACTTCTGTTCCATTGGTTGATTGTTCTCACTGTCAGAAAGTTTCTCCTTATTTTCAGGTTAAATCTCTCCTCCATTATTCCTTTGGGTGCTTTAGAAAATAGCTTGACCCCCCACTCTCTGTGGCAGTCCCTCAAATATTGGAAGACTGCTATCCTGTCTCCCCTGGTCCTTCTCTTCCCTAGACTAGCCAAGCCCAGTTCCTGTAACCGTTCTTCATATGTTTCAGCCTCTAGTGCCCTAACAATCCTGGTTGCTTTTCTCTGCACTTTTTCTAGAGTCTCGACATCTTTTTTATAGTGTGGTGACCAAAACTGGATGCAGTACTCTAGGCGTGGTCTTACTAAGGCATTAAAGAGATGGGCTTCTTGGAGAAGTCAGAACTTGGGTTCTGTTTTGTTTACTGTTGTGCTCAGCGTGTGTTCTGGCTGGCTGAAAGTCCTTGGAAGTCCTTGGAAGGATCAAGTCAGCAGAAGTAGTCATGAAATAAGCTGTTCTTGATGAATTTCAAAGAAATAAAGATGTCGATCCCTTGCATCCATCAGTCCATCACATGGCCCAATCAAATCTTCGTCCCAACTGGAAACATTCCTCCAGACACTACTCTCCAGGTGCAGGGCAACATGTCCTTGACTCTCTGAGAAAGAATGTTGCTGTGTCTAATCTTCTACCTCACTATGAAATCCCCCCTCCCAAATTCCCAGGCACTGAATATGGCAGCCTTGAAGCTTCCAAGTAAAAAATGGCTTTGAAGGCTGACATAAGATTCACCAGAGGTCAATTGAAAAATTGGCAATCTAAGAAGTTGGTTCCAAGACATTCTATTGGTTTATTTTTCAATTCATTCTATTTATATGCACATTCTAGTAGAAAGAAGTTCCCTGAGGATGGGCTTCAGCATGAGTCTGAAATCTCGGAAGACCAAACCCCTGGTCCTGATGACCCACCCAGATTGAATTCTGCAACATTATCCTGGAACACGTATATCCACTTTCATTCATTCTATTTATTGTTTGCAGAGCATTCTACGTAATTCTACTCAAGGCTGAAATGTGAGCTTCTTGAGTTTGTTCACATGGAAAGTTCTTACCGAATCTTTTTATTCTCAATAAAACTTTCTCCTAAGCTTTAGACATTTTTCCAGGCTTTCATGTTCTTATAACTGCTCTCTGTAGAATTCAGAGCTAGCTTAAATCTTCCTTGCTACCCAGATGGGATAACTAAATTGAGTTTTTCAAATTATGAAGACACGCTGTGCAATTAGCAGAAATAGTAATAACAAAACTAATCTTATTTGGACTCAGTACAAAGACAAGAATTGTTTGAAAAATCAAAGGCAATCAAATAGGGGCTGAGAGTTGACAAGGTAGACTCCATTAGTGACAGCAGAATCATGAGCCTACCTCAACATGGCATTATTTCTGGAGAAGGGCAACCAGGATGATTAGGGGACTGGAGGCTAAAACATATGAAGAACAGTTGCAGGAACTGGCTAGTCAAACGAAAGAGAAGGACCAGGGGTGACAGGATAGCAGTCTTCCAATATTTGAGGGGCTGCCATAGAGAGGAATGGGTCAGGCTATTTTCCAAAGCACCTGAAGGCCAGACAAAGAATAATGGATGGAAACTGATCAAGGAGAGGTTCAACCTGGAAATAAGGAGTAATTTTCTGACAGTGATAACAATCAACCAATGGAACAGAAGTTGCCTTCAGAGCTTGTGGGAGCTTCATCACTTGAGACTTACAAGAAGAGATTGGACTGCCACCTGTCAGAAATGGTGTAGGGTCTCCAGCTTGGGAGGTGGGTTTGACTAGATGACCTACAAGGTCCCTTCCAACTCTGTTAATCTATTAAGTGTGCCAGACTGAAGGTGACCTAGTGAATTAGTTATGTTAATGTCCATAGGCATTAAAACCCATCTGAGCAAAGGTAACATTTAAGGGGGAAAGCCCACTCAAATAACCCGTAGAGTCAGGTATTGCTGCTTCTAAAGTAGAGCTCTTTTTTTCTATTTTAGTCAATCTACTGGGAAGAAGAAAAAAAAAACATCCTTCGTGATTCATTTTGAAGAAGACTGCAGTTGTATGCAAAAAGGAGGAAGTAGGAATGGTAAAGAAATACCAATCAATCAAAGGAGGTATGAAAGTACATGTTGCCTGTCAGGCCCACATCCAGAGGTGAGGTAGCAAAATCCAATCCAGTTCAATTTGCTTGCTCCTGATGGACAGAATCTTGCCAGACTAAACTTTCTAAACCCTAACTTTCTAATCTACTAGATATGCCCTAAAATATTCTAGATTGTGAGTCTCCTGAATCTATTCCTCCCCTACCCAATACAACTCAAAACTGCACGGTCTCCTAATCATGTTGGCTGGGGAATCCTAGAAGTTGAGATCCATCCATCTTAAAGTTTCCCAGGTTGACAAACACTGATTTAGCATTGTGGGAATCTCTATTATTCACTATATTGTTTCTTTGCTATATAGCCTTTCTGGTTGCAGGGCCTGATTTCTTTCTGAAAATAACAAGGGCTACATTTGAATGCTGTCCCTTTCAGCTCTGCATTTCAATGAGAGCCTAGTATATAGGTCCTGTTGAAATACTTGTTAGGCCAAACTCAGAGACAAGACAGTGAGATCCGATCAAGTTTGGTGGTGCAGTGGTTAGAGTTCAGTACTGCAAGCTACTTCTGTTGAAGCCAGCTGCCTGCAATTTGGCAGAGCGAATCCCACCAGGCTCAAGGTTGACTCAGCCTTCAATCTTTCCAAAGTGGGTATGATGAGGACCCAGATTGTTGGGGGCAAGAGGCTGACTCTGTAAATCACTATAGCAAGAGGCTATAAATCACTATAAAGCAGTATATAAGTCTAAGTGCTACTGCTATTTATTTGCTTACATCTAATGCAGAGGTGTCAGGGGTGCCCATGGGGTGCTTAGATCTGGCCTGCAGGCCCGTCCTGGAAACAGTGAACAACTGGCCTGCAGTGCCTCTGCCAGCAAAAATGGAACTTGGGAGAGCTGCAAGCAGCCCCCTGGGCTCCATTTTCACTGGCAGAGGGCTGTAGGAGGCCAGTTGTGGCCAAAAACGGAGCCTGGACAGGCTGTGCAGAGGGCTGCAGGAGGCCGCCGCAGCTGAAAATTGAGCCTCAATAAGTGACATGGATCTGGCCATGCCTACCCTGGCCATGCCGCCTGACGTCAAACAAAACCCTGATGTGGCCCTCCATGAAATCAAGTTTGACACCTGTGATCTAATGGGGAAAAAACTTGCTAGGCGAAAGCTATAATTTTCTTACCTACTAAATATATCCTGGGGGATTCTAGGATGTAGAACATAGATTCCTAAGATCTTGAAGGCCTTCTAGTTCAACTCACTGACCAAAGCAGGAATCTTCATCCCATCCTGGACAAACGGTTGTCCAATCTTTGCTTGAAAATGTAGCTCCCCCCTTCCCTTATCCAGCTCATGGTTGCTCAGACCCTTAATCCATGTCTCTTTCTGGGAAGGCTCTTGAGTCAGCGAAACCCGTCCCCCTTCCTTTGCTGCAGTGCACGGAAAACACACTGCTCTCCTCCCTTTGCTTGCAGAGAGTAACTCATCTTAGATTTGACAAATCAACTGTGGATCATTTTAGCTGAAGTCTGAATTGGGCAGATGCAGCAGCCCTCCGGCAGCAATCCAACAGACACGCACAGGTGCGCTTCCAGAGCCAAAAAGGGCCATAAATTCAGGGAGAGAAAAATTGAATCATTTGAATAATTTAATAAAGAAGTGGCTAGATCTTTTTTCATCTCTCATCTTTGTGCACAAGTGCACCGTACATACTATAACATACATGACAGAGACAAATGCCCTGCATTGGAGTATATAATGGTACAGGTGGCACAGTGGTTAGAGTGCAGTACTGCAGGCTACTTCTGCTGACTGCTGGCTGCCTGCAATTTGGCAGTTCAAATCTCACCAGGCTCAGGGTTGATTCAGCCTTCCATCCTTCTGAGGTTGGTAAATTGAGGGCCCAGATTGTTGGGGGCCATATTCTGATTCTGCAAAATGCTTAGAGAGGGCTGTAAAAGCACTGTAAAGCGGTATATAAGTCTAAGTGCTATTGCTATAATATGCATAATCTTCTATACCACACACACTAGACAGAATGCTAGGTCTGTCTGTAACACAACCAGCTTCATCTACAATTTAATCATGGATGAGCCTCCTAATGGAAAACTTCGAATAACCAGGAGACTTCCTAAGATACTGGCAAAGCTCTCTCCATTATACAAATAAGATGATCTGAGATGCGAATGGTCCATGCAAAAGGCTGTTTATTGAGCTGGGCTCAAATGGCAAACTATACTTCAATCCAAACTTCTGTCTCGGGATTCTCAAGATGGGTGACTTGGAGCAGGGGTCTCCAACCTTGGCAACTTTAAGACTTGTGGACTTCAACTCCCAGAATTCCTCAGCCAGCTTTGCTGGGAGTTGAAGTCCACAAGTCTTAAAGTTGCCAAGGTTGAAGGTCCCTGACTTGAAGGAACCTGGAGTCACCATAGAGCAAAGAGAACAAACTAAAACTGTCTGAGTGAATTGAGATGGCAGTTCTCCAGATGAGAATTTGGTCCAGCAGAACTGGGGAACCGCAGCCTGAGTAAGGATGGAGGGCTGTTTTGTTGACTAGGTAAGAGCAGAATCTAGACTCCTCCTGGCTACATCAGTACTGATAGAATTGCTTTAGTATGTATAGTGTTTAAAAAAGGAACATATTTTCTCATGGTTCTTCCCTCCGATCCTCAGCCCATTCAAAAATGTTTGTGGTTTTCTTTCAACACCCTTCAAAATTTCCTTCAGACACCACTTTATATCAGGAATCTCAGTTTACTGAACCTCCTTAAGCTCAGATTTTGTTCATTCCCTCCACCACTAAGGAAACCAAATTAATAACTTTGCATTAAAGCTAAACTGAGGATTATGACTTAAAAGGCATCTTTAAAGGAAATGGTTACACTGGGTTATAAACTTTCTGAGCCTAGCCTGGATTTTTCCCTTTACTAAGAGAGAGGAATAGAGCAGTGCAGCAGGAATATCACTGCGGCATTCTTTAATAAGCCAGGATTGCTGGCTTAAAGTGACACATGAACCAGCCTTTCAATCAATAAACTGACAACAATCTGCTTCATAATTCCTTGGAAATTTCAATTGCACAAATCATTTCATGATCCAGCAGCTTCTCCTTTTATTCTTTTACAGAGATTTTTCTAGATGTTTCCAGCTACAGAGATTCATTTACCACTACTTCTCTTACCCAAGAAAAGGCGTTCAGGGCCCTCCTACCTCAAATAAAAGTCCTTTTTTCCTCCTCTTTTAACCGCAGAACAATCACAAAGCAGCCAAGGGGAACATCATTTTGCAGACAAAAGGGGAGAAAAATCTGCATTTTTTGCCTAAGCTTCCTTTTGTCAATAACAAAACTGTACACACAGCTCTACTTTGCCAAGTGTGTATTTGCATGGTGTTTATTCCAAGAGATAATATTCTGGTTCTCCAAGGTATATAAGAAATGCAAGGATAATATGAATGATCAACTGCAGTGATTTTATGCCAAATTTGCTGTCCAGCAAACAGTATAAAAAATTGGAGAGAGAAAAGCTCTTTCCAGGCAGCTCAGGTTTCCAGTATCTTTCCCCCAGAAAATGAGGGGTGATAGTATTTTGTAATATACTTACAGATACAACCTGAAGCTCTCAATCCATGAGCTATGAAATAGAATGCTTAATAACTAAGATGGAAAACAGCACTGATTCAATTTCAAATCAGAAATAATAATGGTTTGTTCCAGATTGCAGAGGGCAACTTGAGGGGTGGGAGGGACCGAATGGAGTAAGGAGTAAATGCCAGTAATGATCTGAGGTTACAACAAAATTTGCGGAGAGGCGATTTTGAGTAATTGCATTTGCGGTAGCTATAGAAACTAGAAATTTAAGCTGCACTGAGAGCTTTCTGTACCCCCAAACTGGGTGGCTTAGCAAATGCTCAGTTAACACAAGACCCAATTGGCATAATATTTTCCTTCCTATTAAAGGTGCCACCCTAAACTTTTTGGCATGTGGATGTGCAGCTCCAAGCTATGAGGCACTGTAACCATGCGAGATGTAAGAGATGCATCTTTTCCATGGCTGCACCTGACTTGCATAAGATCCCGTCACTGTTGAGCTGTGCCAAAGAGGTAAAAGCTGGCCTTTTTCAGGAGGCCCTAAGGAAGAGAGAATGGGGGAAATGAGGTTCTTCCTATTAGCCCATCTTGGTTTTCAGGCTGTGATCGAATTTGGTTGATCTTTCGCCAATGTGTTTGCTGTAGTTTTTATCCCAGAGCTATAATTGCACTTAACAATGAATTTAAGGACCACCATCAGTGAGCTGTTGGACAGTATTACTTGGTCTGTTGGGTGGATGCTTGTGTGTTTTTAGGAGGTGGGGAATGTTGGTTGTGTGGGGAGTGTTTGGGGATTGTCATGTGTGTGTGCATTTTGAGTCTGGTCTCTGGGTGTTCTGTGATTTTTGTTGTATGTATACTGTGTATATATCTACAATGACAATCAAGAATTCAATTCAATTCAAACAATTAAATCTCAATTAAATCTCTGTTTTTCCAGGCTCTTCTTCAGAGGATGGTATTCAGACGGTTGTTGACCAGTTCTGGAGAACCAGTAGTGGAAATTTTGAGTAGTTCGGAGAAATCCCACCTCTGACTGGCCCTGCCAACCCCATCTATTCTCTGCCTCCCATCGAGTCCCGGCTGATGGGCTGGGTCTTCTTTGGTTGCCCTGCACAGGAGAACGGAGCTGGAAAGCGAGTTAGTGCTGCGGGGAGGGAATGGGGATTTTGCAGTATCCTTCTACCATGCCCACCAAGCCACGCCCACAGAACCGGTAGTAAAAAAAAAATGAACCCCACCTCTGCTCTTCTCCCTTTCATTATTTTGATCTCTGAAAGGCCAAATGTGTTTGAGGCAGCATACAAGGACATAAGTAGGAAGTAGGAAGTAGGTGGGAGGGTAGGTGGATAGATGGATGGATAGATGGAGAGAAGGAAATATAGGTAGAATGGATAATGGGAAGAGGGAGAAAGAGAAGAAGGGAGAAAGAAATAACTCGGATGGATGGATGTCAGATAGGCAGACAAGACTGACACCATGTGCAGAGAAAGAATGATGACATACATTCATGATTGTATGCAGTTGATTAAAAAATGGAAGTGATGGCAATTTCAGGGATCAGGAGAGCATGTTTTCATGATTCTCAATTTTAATGTTATCTTTGCTTATGGACAAATATATTCAGGAGAAACAGAACCAGGTAACCTGGAGGCGTATGGATGAAATCCCATATCAAGCAATCTAGGATCCACTGTTTTTAAGTGATTCACAGAATATGAGTCAGAATAAAACAAGAGATAGCTATTTATGGGTAGACTACCACAGTGAATGTGTCATCCCTGCTAAATAAAGGAGCAGATCATAATAAACAAATCGGATTATATCATCTCAAATATCAGCTCTCACAACCAAACCCATACAAAGGGAATGAAGAAGTTGGGTTTAGGATTCCAGAGAAACCCACTGAAGACTCCCAAGAATTCTATATCTAACGTACTCCAATTTCCTTCAGGGGGCTGGGAGAAGCTCCAATAAATCTACAAGTAAATCAGAACTATTCTGCATCTACTGGTGAGACCTCTTGAATTATCCAGGCCAAACTCTTATGAGCAGGACTCCTTTGACCTATGCCTTGAGTGGCAAAGGGGCAGTGTTTGTTGTGCCAGAACCACTATTGATATAAAATTTCTCAACCCCTAACAATCCAGCCTTGAAATGCCTTGCCCCATTCTGTCTCATCCTACTTTGATCGTGGACTGTTAACCTTGTGTGGCACCTTCCTACTGCTGAGATACTGTTTTGAACTCTGCTTCCTACTGGTGGACAAGTTTAATAGATTAACAGAGTTGGAAGGAAACTTGTAGGTCATCTAGTCCAACCCCCCGCCCAAGCAGGAGACCCTACACTATTTCTGACAGATGAAAGTCCAGTCTCTTCTTGAAAGCTTCCAGTGATGAAGCTCCCACAACGTCCAAAGGCAACTTCTGCTCCATGGGTTGATTGTTCTCCCTGTCAGAAAATTTCTCCTTATTTCCAGGTTGAATCTCTCCTTGTTCAGTTTCCATCCATTGTTCCTTCTCTGGCCTTTGGATGCCTTGGAAAATAGCTTTATCCCTTTCTATCTGTGACAGCCCTCAAGTATGTCTCCCCTGGTCCTTCTCTTCACTAGACTAGCCATGCCCAGTTCCTGTAACTGTACACCGTATGTTTTAGCCTCCAGTCCCCTCATCATCTTTGTTGTTCTTCTCTGCACTCTTTCTAAAGTCTTGACATCTTTTTATAGTGTAATGACCAAAACTGGATGCAGTATTCTAGGTGTGGTCTTACTAAGAGACAGCCTGTTGACCCCATGCCATTCTGAGTTTGGTTTGGTTCTACCTGCCTCCTTCCAGCCATCTCACTTGGCCTAGTTAGTGTACCTGATGAATGTTTCACATAACCTAGACCAGCAACAATTGCTTACATGCCTTTCCATTAGTTATACTTTTACCCTTGAAATTGCCCACAAGGGCAATTTGAAATGCATCCTCTGTAAAGTTCAGTTGTTGAACTTGATTCTTAATGAATGTATCTTTTCTTTTATGTATACTGAGAGTATTTACACCAAGACAAATTCCTTGTGTGTCCAATCACACTTGGCCAATAAAGAATTCTATTCTATTCTATTCTATTCTATTCTATTCTATTCTATTCTATTCTATTCTATTCTATTCTATTCTATTCTACTCTACTCTACTCTACTCTACTCTACTCTACTCTACTCTATTTCTATTTCTATTTCTATTGTTCCTATTCAATCCTTAACAATCCCATGTGAAATTTCTACAGTGGGTTTGCAAGCAGGATTCCTACTGCAAATAAATGGCAAGTGGCCTGAAGATCCCAATAGATGTTCTGTGTCACAGAACAATGTATTGAAAGGAGGTTTTAAGAATCATAACTTCCATTGTCCTTTTGCAAAAGAAAAAAGAAAGAAAGTGCAATAAGAGCTGCCAAATGAAGTGAAACCTTGCGAGAACATTTTTAAACATTTCCTCTGCGATTGAAAAGGGAAAGCAGCCGAAGAGGAGGAGCTCCTGACTCAGCAGAACTAGAGATAATAGAGAAAAACAGAACTGCCTTTTATGAATCCACTTCGTTTTTTTATGCATCACATTCTGACACCCGTTTCTCCTGTCTTTCTGTCTTTAGACCGAAACCTATATACGCACATGACTTATATTATGGGAGAAAGGTGTGTCAAACCAGCAAGAGCTCTGGGTGTGTGTGTGAACCTGGTATATGACCTGCCACAGAAATGCACTCATGACTAAAAGACTAAGTCAAGTGTGCAGGCCACACATATTATTACATGCTGTTGAAATGGTCAACCATAAGGATCTTTCTCCTCTAGTTACAACGTTCACAATTGAACTATAAGATAGGGATGTGGCCGTATTTGGCAATGAGGGAAGATTGATTCCTTTTTTTCTGGTGAGCATCCATAGAGAAAAGGATGAGTGGTGCGGTGGCCTAGTGGTAGAGCTCTCACTTCACAATCAGGAGGCTGTTGAGTTCAATCCTAAGTAGAGGCAGATATTTCTCTCTCTGGGCACACTGCTGGAAAAAACTTCCCCATTGGCAACAGGAAGGGCATCCGGCCAGTAAAAAAACTCAGCTCCATTCGGTTGCCCAGATTCCTCCCCACAAGGGATTATGGGTTTGTTAAAAGAGGAGGAGGATCCATAGAGAAAAGGACTTATCCAGAGGAAAAGATCCGTAGAACTAATGATCAATAGTTTTGACAAAATATTCCAAAACCTCTAGTTCTGTCCTGCTTTTGGTTTCAATTACATCCTCACAAACAGAGCGGTGATGGAAATCAGCCATCTGTTCAAGGTCGAGGAAATAACAGCAGGCAAGAAATGCAGACCAAAATGAAGTCTCTCCAAGAAGTTTTACAGGAGTGGTTTTGCTTTTAACAGGAGTTAAAATTTACTTCCACCTATCTTATCAGATGGAATCTTTCTAGCTAAAATAAGGGCACCCTTGTCAACAATCTCTCATCCTTCTGCAGTCAAAGTAACCCTATTCAAGCTCTGTTCCCCTCTAAGCTGATTTTATTGTCAGAAGGCAACTCAGGATGTCAGGGGTGAAATCCACTGTTTTGATGAGACAGCTATCTAATGGTGATGAAACTGTGATTATTGACATTCTGTCTTCAGAAATTAATGGCTGCAAATTAAACTGTTTTCCTTTGTTTTGGTACTGTCTTACAGGTCTATAGCAGGGGTCTCCAACCTTGGCAGCTTTAAGCCTGGTGGACTTCAGCAAAACTGGCTGGGGAATTCTGTGACTTGAAGTCCACCAGGCTTAAGTTGCCATGGTTGGAGAACTCTGGCCTATAGTAAGCATATATCCATAAATAAATGTGTGCATCTGTGTGTTTTTGTGAATGTAACGCATGTGTGCGCATATATTCCACCATGCTAATATAACATTAAGGTTTGCAAGTAAAAAAAAAAAAACAATAAAAAGATTAATATTTGAAAAGGTCCCAAATTTTATAAAATTGTTTATCCTCTTGTTCTCTAATTTCAAATGTCAATCTAATTGACATTCTCTAATTTCAAATGTCAATCTGCTCATTTCAGCACATTCCAATATTTTCTTAATAATTTCCTCCTGCGATGGTATTTTCTCATTTTTCCAATTTTTAGCAAATTTTTAGATGATAAAATACAATAATAGAATATCTAGAATTTTAGAAAATAATGAATATATAAAGATATATTTCTTTTTTATATATATCATATCTATAAAATGTTTTTAGGATAGATTTGGTAGGATTATATGAATTGTTATAAAATAAACTAAGTAAATTATAGTTATCTCACAAAGTATGAATGAATAAAATTATAGTCAAATGATTGTTTAATAGTGATACTAGGGTATTTAATTTTTGATTGATAATATGAGTTATCATGCAATGTAACTGTAACTGAGACTACGAAATGGATGCACAAAAAATTGGTAAACCAACCGACACACTGCTTGTATATTTATGAAAGATGTTTTTTATGTTTTGTTTGTTTTTAAAAACTAATAAAATTATTTTCAAAAAAAAAAGTAATATTTGGAAAGATGCCAACAGTTAATCCCTATTAAAGCTCAGGAAACTAATGGGTGTTAGACGCGGCCAAAACCTCAGATGAAAAGGCTCTCATAATTATTTACAAACAAATAAAAAGAAATGGTCCTTATTGCCAAGCTTACCATTGAGAAAGCCACAAAAGGAGAAATAGGACCATACAAATTCAGGATGCTGCGTGGAACTTAAAATGGCGATATATAACTAAGAAGCTATTCTATTCAAAGGTCAAAATAAAATGTGGTTGGATTTGAACCACCAAAACATAAATGCAAGATGTAAATCATCTTATCTCAGACCAGTAATAAAACTATTAAAAGTTTTAAACAGACCCTCTATAAATTACTGGCAAACTGGACTTTTTCATACAACTGAATCAGTGGTAGGATTTATTTATTTTTACTACCAGTTCTGTGGGCGTGGCTTGGTGAACATGGTATGGCTTGGTGGGCGTGGCTTGGTGGGTGTGGCAGGGGAAGGATACTGCAAAATCCCCATTCCCTCCCCACCCCACTAACCTGCTTTCCAGCTCCGTTCTCCTGTGCAGGGAAACCAAAGAAGACCCAGCCAATCAGCTGGGACTCAGGAGGCAGAGAAGAGATGGGGGCGGGGCCAGTCAGAGGTGGGATTTGCTGGTTCTCAGAACTACTCAAAATTTCCGCTACCGGTTTTCCAGAACTGGTCAGAACCTGCTGAATACCATGTTTGGAGAGTAAGGCAGCTCTTAAGTGTTAAAAAGACAATGCCTCCCCATTGTGTATTCAGATGTTTATGAGACTTGAGTAGAGAAATGGTGAAGTTCAGCACTTCTTGGTTCCCCTGCAAAGCTGAATGCCTAGCCCTCCCTGTTTCTGCCTCAGCCCAGGGTGAAAGCTGTAAGGGGACCTCAAGGCCCATCTGGGCTTTGTCTGAAGTAAATGATGGCCTTGTTTTCCTCCTAGTAAAATGGCTGCTGGATAACTTTTAAAGCATGACCCAAATCAGTTCTCCTGAGATTGATCAATGTCAACTATTTAAAGAAAAACTCAAGTCTTCCTTGAATCAACCTTGATCTTTGGCACCTTCAAAGGTTTTTTTTTTTTCCCCAGTGGCACTTCAGAAGATGTTTGCCACTATCTTCTTCCAGGAAATATTGTAAATTTTCTATGTAGCCAATAGCTCTGGAATATCTTGAGGGTTTCCCATCCAGTATTAACCAGGTCTTGCCCTACATAGTTTTGGAAACCAACCGCCATCAACATAATTCTGCAATGGTCTTATATATAAACTTTTAGTGTTCTCCCAATGCTTAGGTTTGTAATCTGTGGAGTGGAGGATTAAATATTTTATTATTATTATTCATGAGAACTGGGTCATGCCCCACTAATAAAGAATGAATGATGCTCCATCAACCTCTCATTCTTGAAGGCGTATTATTATTCAAGTCATGGTACCAAAACATCTGGCAGTTGCTTTTATGTATGAGAATGACCTTCCAAAATATTGTGAAGTCATAATGATAAGGGCAGCCAAGGCCTAAAGTCCATGGGTGACATTAAGTACCAAATGGCAGTCACCATCATCCTACTGCCAGCCCAAAAATTCAGTAAAGTGAAAGCACAAAAAGAATAGTCTGGACTAAGTAGAGATTTACGATCTGACATTTGATTATTTTATTCCACTGAGTAAAACGCTGGTAGACATAATTGAAAGAATCAAACTGAATTAGATTCAAGCCACGAAGTTTCCTTCTGAGTTTTTAATTGAGCCAAAATAGCCAGCCAGAATCCAGGGCTCTCCTATTCTGGGTAGGACATCCAGCATGCTCAACCCCAGAGTCACAGTTCTAGTTGTTCAGTGGTTCAGAAGATCAAGATGTCTTTGAATGAACACCAACTCCATCTTGGACAAGTTTAATTTGACCCAGTGTTTATTTGTCTTGCTAAAATATTATCTGCCAACGAAAATACTTTTTCATGCAAAGAATGAGCTGAAATGCATGTTCAGTTTATGTCACAATAAATTGTCTAGTCATTAAGGTTCTGAAGGATGCTTTGCTAATGGTTTTACACACCAGCTTATAATGTCTCAGCACCTTTATTTGTTTAACTATGAGTAGTTCCATTTGTATCAAGCTTTTATTCCTGTCATTCGTGTCTTTCAATAATAAATAAGCTGCTCAAAAATGGGAATCCTTTAGATTGTATCTTAAATTTTTATCATCCTTCTTAAATCATGCATTGTTTCCTGATTATTTGAAATTGGGAAGTGTGTTTCAATCAAAGCAATTCTTAGCTTTCTGAGAGCCTATAAAATCCTGAGATAACATTTCCCTTCAGCTGAGCTAACGCCACCTTCAAGTCTCCTTCTCCATGCAAGGAAAATTAGCAGAGGCAATTTATTCAATTCTCAACTTTATGTGACTCCAAAGGTGGACCTTCTCTAGATCTAGCATTTGATTTCCTTTATATCTTCCAAGCTTTGCAGGTAAAGACCTTGGAACAAATTGCCAAATTAGTGGTGCCAAGTCCACAGAAGAACCTTTATCACCACAGTGAAAACGATGGTCTATGTGATGTGGGGGATAACATGTTGGACTACTTGTAGATTCAAGACCTCAGTTTCCCCAGTCATGGCAACTTCCCTGGGTTATTTTGCTTGGGAGAGATTAAAATCAAGATCACCCAGGAAATTGCCTTGAGCTCCTGAAGAAAATACAGGACATAAAAAACAAGGGACTTCCAAGTGCTTTGTGTCTGCTACACTGAATGCTTTGAAATAGCAAATTTTTAAAAAAATCATTTTTTTACACTCACACTCCGGTCTAATGAGTACCTCTGAAATCTGAAGATGTACCATAAAACACACCTGAGATTCTGTCTAGATACAACAAGGATCCTAAGAGAAAATCACCAAGTGCTGCAGTTTATTTGCTTTTTCCCATTCAACCTGGACAAATCCCTGCAGTTTTCTTGGAGGGTGAGGATGAGATGATGAAGAGGAAGGAGGAGAAGGAGAAGGAGAAGAAAAAGGGAGATGGTACAGATACAGATAATCAGAGTTGGAAGGGACCTTGTAGGTCATCTAGTCTAACCCCCCATCCAAGCAGGAGACCCTACACCATTTCTGACAAATGGGAGTCCAATCTCTTCTTGAAAGTCTCAACTGATGGCGCTCCCACAACTTCTGAAGGCAACTTCTGTTTCATTGGTTGATTGTTCTCACTGTCAGAAAGTTTCTCCTTGTTTCCAGGTTAAATCTCTCCTTGTTCAGTTTCCATCCATTATTCCTTGTCTGGCCTACAGGAGCTTTAGAAAATAGCTTGACCCCTTCCTCCTCTCTGTGGCAGCCCCTCAAATATTGGAAGACTGCTATCATGTCTCCCCTGGTCCTTCTCTTCACTAGACTAGCCATGCCCAGTTCCTGCAACCGTTCTTGATATATTTTAGCCTCCAGTCCCCTAATCATCCTGGTTGCTCTTCTCTGCACTTTTTCTAGAGCCTCAACATCTTTTTTATAATGTGGTGACCAAAACTGGATGCAGTACTCTCGGTGTAGAGACAAAAAGAGACAAGAAGAGAGAGGGAGGAGAAGGCTGGGAAATGCATACACAAAAGAACTTTCAAATATCCAAGCGCAACAATGTATGTGATTTCTTTTCATTTTTTTTTTCTGCAGCGGCTGCTGTTGTTTCCATGTTAATTTGTAAACTGACGCAGAAAACAGACTAAAACAACCTTATGATGTGCAAATTGAAAACTGAGAAAAGTTTACAGCTATTAAACTGGATGTGAGAGACACTCTTGCCATCTCTGCCATTGAGGTTTTCCCCAGAGGGCAGAGGGGAAATGAGTATGGTTGAAATTACAGAAGTCTATAAGCTTGTCCACCCTGGCAAGCAATATGTCCTTCTTTAATATAAATTAAAATCAATAGGTGCAGGATACTTTTCCACCCTAGCACGATTATATTATCCCCAATAGAAGTCACACTCTGTGCATTGTTACAGCCACCATGCACAAAATAAGGTAGTCCTTAACTTATGACCACAAATGAGCAATTAAAATTTCCATTGCTAAGTGAATTTTGCCCCATTTTACAATTTTTCTTGCCACAATTGTTAACGGCAGCTGTTAAGTTAGTAACACGGTTGCACAACCTGGCTTCCCCACTGACATTGCTTGTTGGAAGATCGCAAAAGGGATGTCAGGGCTCCAACAAATCCACCCTCATTCAAATCATAAGTCTCTAGCGGCATCTCTCCGAGTAAAAAAAATTGATTAGGAGTGGCCATGTTGGCGTTAACTGGGTGCAGCCGACACTAAAATCCATCATTCATTTCCCCCTTGACCCTGGTCTTCCCCCAACCCCTGAATGTATATTCTCCAATGGGACACATCCATAGCCAAGAGTCATTAATCAGGCTCTCCAGTAATAATCTTGCACGCCAACAGCTTTGGGCTGCCCAAGTGATTATCTGAGGCATTTGAGGAATGCACTGTTCCCCCCCACTCCCTTTCTGCTGGCAACTAAAAAGAACAAAGGAGTTTTTTTTTTTTTTTTAAGTTGACAAGGGAATCACGTGACCCTGGAAACACTGCAAACCATCATAAATGTGAGTCACGTTGTCAAGCATCTGAATTTCCATCACACGATCATGGAGAGGCTACAACAGTCGAATGTGTGAAAACTCACCAAAGTCACTTTTTTTCAGCATCCTTGCAACTTTGAATGCACTAAATGAATGTTGTAAGTAGAGGGGTACCTGTACTTCCAAGTCATTCCTTGAAGGTCTTGTGCCTGTCTCACAAGCTCAGTGCATCCTCAAAGTCCAGGTGATCTCCGGACACTTCGACCCACTTGGGAAGTGAACAGAACACTCTGAACAGTCATGCACAAGGAAGGAGAAAACACGGGGTGCATCTCCAATTTCACAGTTACATTTTTCACTCCTGCCTCCTTCTCTTTAGAACAACAGGTGACAATCCCCCGCTCCCATGTTTTCAGTTTCAGCTCCTGTCATGCTCTGCCAGGTTGTCTGAAATCCCCATCAGTTCAAGAATGGCATAATTTACATTCTGAAACGACTAAAAAGTACTAGCAGATGGAAGACTCAAGGCTCGGTGTGCTTTATTTTATGTTTATTTATTGGCACTGCATCCCATCTTTCTGTTTGGAAAGAATGCTCATGCAAACGTTACCCAAACGGTGGGAGGACTTGAGAAGGTCGCCTTCTGCATCCAGCCAAGTAAGCTACTGAAGATGTTCTGAAGAACATCTGAGATACAGATTAACAGAGTTGGAAGGGACCTTGTAGGTAACCTAGTCCAACCCACTGCCCAACTAGGAAACCCTACACTATTTCTGAGAGATGGCAATCCAGTCTTTTCTTGAAAGATTCCAGTGATGAAGCTGCCACAACTTCCAAATGCAACTTCTGTTCCATGAGTTGATTGTTCTCACTGACAGAAAATTTCTCCTTATTTCCAGGTTGAATCTCTCCTTGTTCAGTTTCCATCCATTCTTCCTTGTCTGGCCTTTGGGTGCCTTGGAGAATAGCTTGACCCCTTCCTCTCTGTGGCAGCCCCTCAAATATTGGAAGACTGCTATCCTGTCTCCCCTGGTCCTTCTCTTCACTAGACTAGCCATGCCCAGTTCCTGTTATCTAACAATGTGTTTTAGCCTCCAGTCCCTTAATCATCTTGGTTGCTCTTCTCTGCACTCTAGAGTTTCAACACCTTGAGAAGATCCTCTTCTGTAGAACCCAAAAAGGTTCTTAATAGAAGATGAGGTCTTTCCTCAGGCCCAAACATGATTAGGGCTTTAAAGGCAATCACTAATGCCACCGCTTATGCAGAGTAACCAACTGCCCATCAATAAATATCTTTTAGCATCAGATCATTTTCTGCAAAAATCTGCATTCCACTTTTCAGGATGGAATGCAGGGTACTTCTTTTTCTGGTTTTCCCCCACAGGGACAACCTAGCAAGGTGGATTGGACTGAAAAAGAAGCTGACTGGCCTCAAATTACCCAATGGCTTGCATCTCCCTTGTCCTAAACCTACAACAACTGTACTTTCCAGCCTCTCTCATCATCTGGCTGTTGCAGCTTCCATCAAATGCAACTTCAAAATTCTATTCCATGGTAGCTTTAAGCACAGCCGATTGCAACATTTAGGGCAGCAACAAAGTAAGGTTGAATATTGATTAATCTGACTTTAAGATAAAGGGGTAGCAATGCTGACATCATTTTCATTTTTTGGCATATCTGCAATACAGACTCATATACATTTTAAAAAAATAGCATCTTGGTCAGGTATTATAGGGACTGACTAGAAGCAGCCTTTGGTTCAATTTGGCTGATTGAAGCATGCTAAAAAGTATAATTTTGGGTAAATTTAGTTATGGGCTCAAAATAGGTTTAGTGTCATTATGTAGCAAGACAACACGAAAGAACTGAAAACATAAATGATCAATTTGCTGCTGTGAGATTGGCTATTGCACGATACTGGAAAAAACAGAACCACAAATCATTAGATGTCTGGTATGAAAATTCATTATTATGGAAAAATATTACCTTTGATTCCATTAGAGGAAAAATATCCCTTTTGCAAAACATAACAGTCCAACTTCTTGGTTTTTTTTTTAAACACAGATTATACAAAAAGTTATTGGAATCATGGTTTGTTTTTAGATCTTTGTAATGTGTTTGTTAACTGCTGCAATATTTTTGAATTTTAACTACCCTTATTTACCCCCTGTTTTTGTTTTTAACTGAATAAAAGGGGAGAGTGAGAATTATACCTGGTTAATACCTGGATGGGAGACACCCACCAGGTTAAAGGCTGGGAAATTAAAAAGAAGAGGCTGGAAGAATAAACCACTTCCATCCTGCTGCCAATAAAACCATACAGAGGTCAGCAAGATTCAAGGTCATTCAGTTAAGGGCTGCCTGCTTCCCAGATATTGAATGAATGAATGAATGAATGAATGAATGAATGAATGTCAGAGCAAGTAAGTCTTTTCTTAAAGGATCCATGTGAATCATTGATGCAAACAGCAGGTCTAGTGCAGATCAGGCTTTGTAACTGAAGAATGGCAAACTCTCTGTGCTCCTACAAAACAGTTCACTGCAAAGCTGTGGAAATTTTACATTTTTTAATGGTTACAGGGGGACTTTAAACCTTGTAGCACTGGACATTTAAGCCTAGACATTTTTTTCCCACTGCAACATATATCGGCCTATGTTTTATTCTGTGCTTATTTATCAACAAGATCAGGCATTACCCTGTTATACCTTGTCACCAATGCTGACTGCAGGGGAGGCCTAGATTTTAAAGATGTGGGAGACAGAGTTCCTGCTTTTCACAGGAGGGGCATGGAGCTTTGTCCCCTGCCAGATTGTTGTTGCAACCTTTTTCCTTGTGCATGCCCATCCATCCATCCACACACAAACATACTGCCTCTGCTAGTGTGGCCAACGTTTTCCTGGCAAAGTTCCTATGTCTTGGAGAAACTGTGGCAGGTTTAGCTTTTCCATGTCTGCAGATAGAAAGTGGAAGAATGCATGGCTGCCTATTGGACATTGGCAATTTCTGCAGCAAATCTATCAGGAAAAGGGGGAATGGTGTTGGTCATCTGATTCTCAACCCAGTGACATTTCAACAACTTGGGAAGACAATAAACCCCTGCCAAAAGATGCCTTTTTTTCCTAGCCTGGGGATCGAATTGTGGGTTTCTTGTGCTGCCATTTAGTTGCTTTTTTTGCAGACATTTTATTACCCAAATAGTTAACATCATCAGTGCAATGGGTACTGAAATGTCCACCCTGAGCTGCAAATATTGTCCTCTATTGGAGATCATATTTTCACATATCTGGGTAACCCACTTTTTGTAACGACATTTGAGGATTCCATCCTGTTTATTTTGGGTCCTAAATGCTCCATCACACCAAAGCCACAAAAAATCTAATGGATTATATAGTGCAATCTTACTGTAGTGGTATTGAACAGCAGGTTTCTAGTCCCTTGGACACCATCATAAAACTGTGGGAGACAGCAATGCAGGAAAATCTTTGCCTTTTGCACAAGTTTGTACACCATCAAACAACATGAAAAAGAGAGCATACGTGCAGTCCTATAAAAGCACGTATTCCAGTACAGAGATGTCAGGGTTTTTTTTTTATTATTTATTTTCAATTCCAGGAACAATTACCAGCTTCGGTTGCAAGATTTCCTTCATATAGTCATCATTTGAGTTATAACTTTCAGTGCCCCCATCCCTATTGTAAGTAGGCTGCCATAAACAAACGTAACTGAGTGAGTTTTGACATGTTAACAATTTAAATATTTTTTTTGTTAGCACTTTATCTGTCCCTTGCATTTTATGCAATAGCGCAGCAATCATTTGTTTATTTCCTTGAATGCCAATTGTGTTTTCCCCTTCTCTCTCTCTGATACCTCCAAATTCGTTTCTCAAGAAACAAAAGAAAAATGGGGAAAAAAGCTTATTCAAGAATCCTTTCATGCATGTTTTGCTTACCGTCTCTACAAAGTTTCTTCAAGTTTCTCTCCCTAACTGTCAACAAAGGAGGAAAGACTTCTAGGAGCATACAATCCCAAAGGGTCATCTCAACAGTGTTTCTCCTCCCAGACTTGATGATGTATGGACTTCAACTCCTAGACTTGAAGATATCATCATCCTCTTTTAATGACCCCATAATCCCTTGCGGGGTGGAGTCTGGGCTACTGAATGGAGCTGAATGTTTACTGGCCAGATGCCCTTCCTCTCGCCAATACAGAGGAGTTTTTTTTTCCAGCAGATATGTTCTCAGTGTGCCCAGACAGAGAAATATCTGCCCGTACCTTCTGATTGTGAGGCAAGAGCTCCATCTCTAGGCCACTGCAACACTCCCCAGACTTGAAGATATGTGGACTTCAATTCCCAGAATTCCCCAGCCAGCATGGCTGGCTGGGGAATTCTGGGAGTTGCAGTCCACAAATCTTCAGCATGTCAACATTGAGAAACACTGCCTCACTCAGCCAATAGCTACAAACAGGGACGTCTATTGGGGAGTCAAAATAGTGTCTGCAACTATTTGGAGATATCCCCCACCTCACAGTCCTGGACTCAAGAGACTCATTAGCTGCAAATTCCTCTTAATTTTTCCTAAAACTGCATTTCTAGAACTTTCGTTGCCTCCTGGTGCAACATTTGCTGAGGGATTGAAAGCTTTTTTTGCAATAAATATAACAGTCTTAAGTATTATCGCTGTGGTTCCCGAGAACCGCCCCCAGCAAAAGACGCAGAGTTCCCTTCCTCAATTCACTGGGAGCTTCAAAAACCAGCTGTCAAGTGCAAGAAGCAGAACCATTTTATGACACGAATGCAAGCTCTCCCTATAATGGAACAATTGTCTCAATGCCATTAATTTTTATTTTACAACCGATCACTGTAGCAACCAGAAGCCGGGTCTGTACAATGGTTATTGTTTCTTCTGCTGAAGAAAAAAAATCAAGGGAGTCATACAGGCCGCCCCTCGAATGTTTTTCGTTCTACTGTACATATTTCCCCTCCTCCAAAGCCAGATCTTTATTGAACTGTGGGAAAATATGAGGGTGTTTAGCAAGGCCACATCGGTCCTGTGTCAATGGAACACGTTGGGGCCATTGGAAAACTTCCAGGCAAAATTAGTAGTAAGTAAATCAGCCCTTGCCCAGGGGAACATGGGAGAATTTATGTCCTCAAAGAGTCCCAGGAGACTGATGGGGCATTAGTGCATGTATTGTGTATGTGTGTAGCTGAGAAAGAGCTGGATTTCTGAAAATCTCTTGCACAGAAAAACTGGCTAAGAAGAATGAAGGGGTCACTTCATCTATCTGAAGCGTGATAAGATCTATGCAAGCTGCCTTCCCATTTCTGCAGAAAATTGTTTAGAAGGCGGCTATCTCACAGCATTCAGATGTTGCAAAAGCAAAGAGGAAAAGGTAACAGAAAATCACCGCCATAGCAGTGACTTTTGTACATACACACACACACACACACACACACACACAGGGAGGGAGTGGGGGAGAGAGAGATCACTCCTGCTGGGTCTCATGGCCTGCACAAAGGTAAAGGTTCCCCTTGCACATATGTGCTAGTCATTTCCGGCTCTAGGGGGTGATGCTCATCTCCGTTATAAGCCAAAGAGCCAGTGCTGTCCAAAGACGTCTCTGTGGTCGTGTGGCTGGCATGATTAAACCCTGAAGGTGCATGGAACATTGTTACCTCCCCACCAAAGGCGGTCCCTATTTTTCTACTTGCATTTCTTACATGCTTTCGAACTGCTAGGTGGGCAGAAGCCGGGACAAGGAACGGGAACTCACTCCATTATGCAGCGCTAGGGATTCGAACCTTCCGAACTGCCAACCTTTTCAATCGACAAGCTCAATGTCTTAGCCACTGAGACAGAAATGTGCAAAACTGAAGGGGTCCGCTATTATATCGCACATCTTCAGAGACGCCTTGTCAGCCTCCCATCCATTTTGAATTGGATTTGGGGCTGCCACAAGGGAGGATGGGTGACCGTGGGAATGAACGTAAAGTGAGAAGGGAGGATAGCCACAAAAACACTCTTTCACCAGAGCTCAAGGCCGAGTCACTGGAGTTTGGAGTTCAGAATGGAGGTGGATTGGAGACTGTGACTTGAGGGTCCTCAGTAGAGGGGTTGGATGTGAGTTTAATTTAGCAGGGGGAAATGTGGGATTTTAGATTCGGGTTTTTCCCAGATGTGCCAATATGACCTCTCCGTTGTAATAAATTCTTACTTGGATGGACTTTGTCTCTAAGAGCTGAATTGGGATGGAGAGTTTAGCTGGAACGCTGACACACTTATTTCTACAGCCGAAGCCTTGCAACTAGGCTTTCTCCCTCCAGCCCAGAATCAGTCCTGGGCTATCTTGAGAGAAGAATAACTATTCATACATCCTAGAATAATCACTACCGACCTAGTTTTCTCAAAGCTTTTAGACACCAGTGCTGAGCTGCCCAAAGCTGATCTCAAAAAGATAAGCAGAAAGAGGCTGAATTAGAATTGGTAAGGAGACCACCATGAAATCCCAGGGAAGTAAGGTAGACCTTGGAAGGAGAAGGAGGAAGAGGAGGTGGAAATGGAAAACTATCACCGCACTGTAGCCAAGAAAAACATATGTGCATTTGTGTTTAGATGATAGATAGATAGATAGATAGATAGATAGATAGATAGATAGATAGATAGATAGATAGATAGATAGATAGATGATAGATAGATAGATAGATGAAAGAAAGAGAGGTGTGTGTGAGAGAGATTATATAGATATATGATTCTGGCTAGCATACAATTGAAATAAATGTAAGAACAAAAAGAATAATATCAATTTAAATGAAAAGAAAACGATATGAAGGCATATAGAAACTTTCATAAAACTCACAGCACATAATCCCATTCACCAAGGCAACCCATACAGTCACTGCCCCAAACTCCTGTCATGAAACCATATATTCAGGGCCTTGCAGAAAGCCAGCTTTAACCTTACCAAACAGTTATCCTTTTTTTCCACAATCACAGACTAGAAGCTTGCCTTTCCTTTGGCCCAGGGCCTGGGAAAGCAGGCCTGACAGGGCGAGGCCAGTCTTCCATTTCGGCATCCCCCTCTCAAGGCAAGAGAGGGTGAAGCAACCGTTCCCCTCCTGGCCCCCAAAGACAGACCCCTTTGTGGACGTGCACAGCGGGTTGTTGACGAGAGCTACGGATTCTTTACTGAAGTTGCCCAGCAAATGGCAATGTCTGGGTCCAGGGGACATTGCCAGCCACGCACAGCTGACTCTATCTCTATGGTAACTCTGTTTGCTAGGTTCTTTCGACAACAAGCCAGTCCTTGTCCTGACATCGAAAAACGCTGAAAAGTAAAATCGAGCCAAGTTGGGGGTTTGACCACCAAGGCTTTACCCTTTAAAGCCTTAGTTCTCTCTTGGCTTTTTAGATCAGCCCAGGGCTCGCTTACTACAATCGCCAGCAAAATTTGAATTCCAAGATCTGAATTTTGCAAAGCTTCTTCTCAGGGGTGGCAACAGGGCCAGATCCAGAGGTAGTTCTTCTAAATGACACTTCTCAGTAGCCTTTGTCTTGGGTGCAGCTTTTGAGAAAGGCTGGCTGTTCTTTTCATGGGGCTAATTCATGAGGCACAAATCTGTTTCCTTTCACTGACCTTTTGCTGGGTCTGAAACTCATGTGGTGGAAATGAAACGGGAACAGAAATTTGCGGTGTAGCGTCCAACCGTTTCCAAGCTGCCTCTTAGCTAAACCAAGCGTTCGCTGTTTTTGTAGAGAGCTGAAATCATGTCTACTTACAAAATGTCCCCATCACTATTCACACAAGTTTCAGTGCCTTCCGCTGAAATAATTCAATTCCTTCATTTAGTATCAATACAGCTGTGCACTGGGCCTCTTGTTTTTGAAAGGCCCTCATTGCTTTCTGAGCTTGGTTGTTTTCTTGCAAATGTTTCATTACCCAACTAGGGAACATCATCAGTGCTAGAAGGGAGGAAGGTTTTCAGAGAGGAGGAGGTGGAAAAGGAGGAGGAAGTGGAGGAAGAGAACGGTGGTGTCCTTGGTGCTCTATGACTTTAGTGTTTTTCTTGCAGACGTTTCATTACCCATACTAGGTAACATCATCAGTGTTGTGCAATATATCCTAAAATGTTTACTAATTTCCTTGTCATTTAAAATAGTGAGTATCATTACAACCCTAGTTTGTTTTTCTCTGTGGCTCGCTTCATAATTTACAGCAGGTGTGTGGGAGGGCTGCATTAGAAAGTTTATTCTATTTTTAATCTGCTTAATAAATAGAGTTCTTTGGATGAAAAGAAGCCTAAAAGAATACACCAGCAGTAAAATTCAATAATAATTATTGTGGGGTAGGGCCAGGGGAAGAACCACACAAAAATAAAGCTGTGAGTTTAGCTTTGTTTGGTGAAATAAAAAAAAATCAATTTGTGTTCCCAAAAGAAAATGTTATTGGTCCCCTTCATCTTCAGACAGCCAAAGAAAACCATTTGTAGCATCTCACAGTCATATAATGATGATTTACAACAGAGGTCTCCAAACTTGGCAATTTTAAGACTTGTGGGCTTCAACTCCCAGAATTCTGGAAGTTGAAGTCCACAAGTTTTAAAGTTGCCAAGTTTGGGGACCCCTGATTTACAACATAACAGAGTAACAGAGTTAGAAGGGGCCTTGGAGGTCCTCTAGTCAGAAGAAGACCTCCTGCCAGTCCAGAAGACCTCCATTTTTGTCCCACACTGCTGTTTATTTCTGGTCTTCAGAAAAAGCATCCCATAGCTAACAATGAGATCACTTAATAGTCATGGAATTTACTTAACAACTGCAGATTCACCGGGTGATTTGTAAACTCCATTAGGTTCATAAGTCAAGTACTACCTGTATATAAAATATTTGTTAATATACATCGACCCAAATGTCTATGGAGATTCTCAGTCATCCAGGTCATGGTTGTCTCAAAGGTGCTTTTTCAACAGGCAACTGGACTTTCTGGTTTTTCTTTGAAGATGTTTCACTTTTCATTCAAGAAGCTTCTTCAGCTCTGACTGGATGGAGGGGAATGGAATCCAGTCAGAGCTGAAGAAACTTCCTGGATGAGAAGCGAAACGTCTTAAAAGAAAAACCCAAAGGTCCAGTTGTCTCTTGAAAAGCACCTATGGTACATACATCTACCCACCTTTCTTCAGCTAGGTATGAAAAGAGATTTAGCACAATGCAGCTAATCTGGGCATGCAGACATGTTCAATTTGCCCTAGACTTAGTCTATGTCCAAGTGGACAATGCAGTAGTCTCCTGGAGTTTGCCACATTCATGTTCATTGTATCCATGACTCTATCTAACCATCACCATGCCATCTCCTTCTCCTTTTGCCTTCTACCTTTCCCAACATTGGGATCTTCTTCAATGAGTCCTCACTTGGTGGCCAAAGGATTTCAGCTTCAGCTTCAACATCTCTTCTTCCAAAGAACAATCAGGGATTGATTTCTTTTAGGATTGACTGATTGGATCTCCTTGCAGTTCAAGGGACTCTCAAGAGTCTTCCCCAACACCAATGCAGTGGAAGACTTGCTACATTGTGCATGCATTGAAGCAACCCAAACAATAACATCCCAGTTAAATATAGCAGCAGTGACAACGACAGCACTTCAGGAGACAGAGAGATACAGTGAAATAAATCCATGATTGATAGCTGCAACCTCAAGACAGGTTCCATACCCTTCCTTTCATCAAAGCGAGATGCTGCAATCAAGTTAATTGAAATGTAAAATCCAAAGCGAAATTTCAAATTATGATGGTGTGTTCCCATTAAGAAAATACGTTAGCATTTGACATAGCTTTATCTCCTGTTCAGAGAAGAAATTCATGCATTCCCATAGTACTGTTGGCTCAATTAAAAACAGCCCAGAAAGCAAGCAAAATTATGCGATAAATTTGAATGCCGATTATTAATGCTTAGATATGTCCTTCAAAGTTTGCAGACAGCAGACAAAAACACGATGGGAAACAGGGCACAGCTCTTTTTCCATCCTCTGGAAACATTTTTCAAGATTGTCTCCAGAGGACAATCTTTGGATCACATGAAGCTGGTCCATGGGCCATGATCTAAGAAGGAGATCTAACAGCAAGAGATTGAGAATAGGTTCCATGAAGGAAAACCAACAGTTTATCTTCCAAGCATTCAACTCCAATCTAAAATTTCTAGCTTGGTTAGACAGGAAAAACAAATAAAGTTCCTGGGTTAGATAAATGGGAACCCAGAAGGATGTGTTCTTTTTTTTTCTGTCAGATCTTTGTAAGAGTCCCTATACCTTGAGTAGTAAATCTAGTTCCAAAATTTTACATTGCTTGGAGTATGGATCCCCCCCTCCCCCCCCCCCCCCCCCGCTTCTAAAGCAGTAGTCTGTTTGGTAGAATACAGAAAACTTGGGTTCATAAATTATATTAAATCAGGGATCTCCAAACATGGCAACTTTAAGACTTGTAGACTTCAATTCCCACAATTCCTCAGCCAGCCATGACTTCCTCACCAGGGAATTCTGGGGGAAAATCCACAAGTCTTAAATTTGCCAAATTTTGAGACCCCTGTACTGAAGAGTTGGACATTGAATAAATCAGGATCAACTAAATTTGTGGAACAGTAAATCATACATCATACCGATAATTTTGGAACAACCATGGATGCAGAGCAAAACTTTGCAATCATCCTAGAAATTGGACCAATTTAAATAGGTTGTTTCCAGTTCTTCCAAACTCTTTTACACCTCCTATTCCAACAACCTTTATTTAGAAAGGAAGAGATCAGTATTTGAGTGGGTAGCAATTTCAACGAAGTGAGAACCAAAATAATGCATTTCAGGTTCCCTAAAGGTCATCATTGTGAGGAGGCGGCTGCACATACATTCAGATTTAATCATCACCTCTTCCATTTGCAAAACAAAGCTTCCTGTTAGAACACAGATGTTCAATTCACACAAGACAACCTTTCAGTGGTAACTGGAACAATAAGAAGCAGCTGGTTCAGAATGCAGCGGAAGGCTTGCTGGAGGCTTAGAAGGCCCCAGCAAATCAATTAAACCAATGACGTCATCTCACCTTCACCAAAAGTATCTAGCCTGCTACTGTAAAAAGTACAGAAGGATCTTTGAAGAATGGACTTGGTTGAGAGGTAGTTCAAACACATTGCATCCTAGAGTCCAGGGTTCAACCTGTGGCTTAAATTGTAGTATGACAAAGCAACCTATCCCAGTGTTGTGGTTTGCCGGCAGCCTGTGCAGATGGCAGCGGAATTGGACAGTGGGAAAGAACGGGGACCAGTCCGGGAGTCTGGGGAGGACTCAGATGAAGGTCCTGCGTTTGATGCAGAGATGGGGCCATGACCATCTGGGAGTGGGGTGCTGCCTCCGGAGCCTTCAGAGTCTGGCAGCAGAGAGGCAGAGGAATAAAGGGAGCCTGTTCCCAGTGTGTGTGTGTGTGTGCAGAGCTGCTAGAAGGTGAGAGCAGTTGAAGCAGAAGGAGCGACTCGGGAGTAAGGCTGGGAGGTGATTGCCCCTCCCATAAGATATAAAGGACAAGCAAAGATGATGAAACCTTTGCAGGAAGCAAAGTAGTTCGTTCGGTTCAGATTCATTCTTGAAGTGCTTTGTACTTCGGTTGGTTTCTTTTCTAGTTCATTTGAAACTTCTGTTATGGGCAGCTCTTCACAGAAAAGAAAGGTGGGTGCTTATCTCAAGGGACTGTTTGAGATTCATTACTGGCTGGGAATGAAAATAGTTCCCAGCGTTGCAATAAAACAAGACTTATTTTTAAAATAAGTGTGTGCATAATTACAGTCTCGGAAGCTTGGTCAGAACACCCAATAAATATTGAATTCAATTGTCTATCTTCACCCAAAGCAATAGGTTGTTGTTGTTGTTAGTGGTGGTGAAGGAAGAGGAGGAGGAGCTACCATTTAAGGTGATTGATGCTAACATAAAAAATAGGCCCAGAAATCCTTCAATCTTCCCAAAGTCAAATCAACTTTTTCTTGTCCAAATGCAAGAGACCTTCCTGATTCAACTTTCAAAGCAACTGTTATTTAAAGAAACCCAGTAAAGATAATTTTGATTTGCCAATATTTAATATTAGAGCTGACTCTTGCCATAAGGAAAACATTAAAAGATCGAGACTGACTCGGGATGAATGGAAATACATCGTTTCAGGATATGAAGGGGATGCTTTCCTAATTTCAATCATACAAGATGTCCTTGGCATCCTTAGTAACACTTTCTCACACCTGCTGATGGGTTTACCTCTATTCTTTTCTGTAGGGCTGTGTTTATTTGAAGAAAGAGAGATAAAATGAATTGTTCAAAGCAGTTTATTTTGCATATGTATGGGAAAAATTAAGTGGTTGTCTGTTTACTAATGGAAACTGAAATGCTTCTTGGAATATCAACACTGACAACACAATTCCTCCAAGAGATGCCTAAATGTTGAATATACACATAACAGCAATACATTAATAATGCTGAATCGCATTGGTTAGGCTGTTGTCTTCATTCTGGGCAGACCCCACATTTTAAGGAAAGACGCTGACAATATGGTTTGTCATGATAGCAAACCATGTCCTAAGAGGAACATAGGTAATTCATACTTCACAACCATTTGAAGTCATGACACGCTCCCCCAAGATACTTATGACCCAATTTAGAAGTACTCTAGAACTACGTCATGGTCCTATTTTCCCTCTCACTCCAGAAAAGCAAATCAAGATGAAGTAAGCATATAAAGACACCCTTAAGATAATCCTTAGTGATCACAGCCGGCAAAAGCTAGAAAGTAGAATGGGTATCAGAAGGATTTTCCCTAATACAACCCTTCATTCTTCAAGATTTTTGATGCCATGCAATTCCTATTCCCTCTAAAGATCAGAGATTGCCACCTTTGTTTTCTAAACATTAATATTCTGGGTAGTGAGAACAAAATGTAGGAGATGACCAGGCTGAGCCCTAGAAAGGAGGGATCAAGTGTGTCATAAGTCACAAGTTCCTGCGCACCCGCAAGAGATCTAAGTCCAGCTCACCTTGAATATCTCCTGCTCATTTCCCTTGACAGTTAGTTGGTCAGATTCTTGAAAGGGGTGTAAGTCCAGCCTAAGGAATAGGGGATCCCAACCGAAGAGAATAGATCTCAAAGATTGTGGGTACTCCTGAGCAACAATTGCCAACAGATAAAACTACCACCTTTTCAGAACAATTCTGTCATCAGCTAAAAATAGGCACGCATTCCTCTTGCGAAAGGCAACCCACATTAGTTTTGAGACACGACTCTTTGACTCTTTGTTTTTTCAGTAGCATCAATTAGGATTTGCTTTTTTGTGAGGGCACTGAATGATATAATAATAATAGCCTGGAATGATATAATATAAAAATGCATGTTTCCCTGTTTGGCTTTATAAAGTCCTCCAACATGTTAGCATAGCTGCTAACAGTTTGTGCATGAGGCCACAAACAAGTCAACAATTCTGGTTTTCCCACCTGGTTTCCCCCACACACGCATTTCTACACCATTTTAAAATAAAAACAATATATTGATTCTTATACCCAGCACTAAATCCTTAATCTAGAGAACACTTGGTTGTTAATCCAGTTGTAAATAAGTATATATCTTTATTTTAAAAAGTCAGTGTTTACACCAAATTGAAGGAGGCAGAGGTGGGGCTCTCTACGCAGGGCTGCCCTTGAAGAGAATCTGGAAGCTTCAGCTGGTACAAAATGAGCGGCATGGTTAGTTATGTGTGTTTTCAGAAGCATGGAACATGTTATACCTCTGCTTCAGAGGTGGTATTCAGCAGGTTCTGACCAGTTCTGAAGCGGAAATTTTGAATAGTTCAGAGAACCTGCAAATGCCACCTCTGACTGGCCCCGCCGCCATCTATTCTCTGCCTCCCATTGAGTCCCAGCTGATTGGCTGTATCTTCTTTTGTTGCCCTGGACAGGAGAACGGAGCTGGAAAGCAGGTTAGTGGGGTGGGGAGGGAATGGAGATTTTATAGTATCCTTTCCCTGGAGTGGGGTGGAAATGGGGATTTTATAGTATCCTTCCCCTGCCACAACCACCAAGCCATGCCACACTCACCAATCCACACCATGCCCACCAAGCCACACGCCCACAGAACCAATAGTAAAAAAATAATTGAATACCACCACTGCTCTGCATCACGAGCTGCATTGGTCTGTTCTCAAGTCCAGATGATAATGTTGACCTTCAGGTTATTTGAGGAACCACTTTTCCCTGCCCCTCCCACCAGAGAGGCATCTTATGAATCCCGTTGACTAGGGAATTCTATCCAGCAGGTCCCAGGTGGTGAGCTTTTTCTGCTGTGGTTCCTCCTTTATGGAATACCCTTCTCCTGAAGTGAGACTGGCTCTTCCCTCTTAGCTTTGCAGAAGCCCCTCAAGACCTGGTTGCGATAGTGAGTCTAGGAGCCCTGTTGAAATATTGAGATATGATCCTGAGTTAACCCCAAAGGTGCTTTTTCAGAAGGGAACTGGACTTTTTTTGGGTTTTTTTTTTCTTTGAAGATGTTTCGCTTCTCATCCAAGAAGCTTCTTCAGCTCTGACAGGATGGTGTGGAATGAAAGGATTGATATTCCTCGCAGACAGCTGGTCATTTGCACCCTCCGCAGACTTTTAGTTATACAATTTGGGATGAACACCCTTTGAATGGTGTGAGAGTAGGAATGGATTTCCAGAGGAACCTCAGGTGACCCTGAGGACAGAGATAAACCTTCAAGTGGCCTCAATGAAAGGATGCAAATGTGAAACTTCTTCAACACACACACACACACACACACACACACACACACACAAGAAAATTCAGTTGCCTCCTAAAACAGAATTAACACATCCTCCTTGTCCAATCTCTTTTAATTCTGATTTGTTTGTGAGCTTTTTATAATTTAATTTTATTTTTTTAATATGAATTTTAATTTGTATCTATTGTTTTTCACTTTGTTGTATTCTAGTCAGAGACACTTGATTGAGAGTGTCATATTTATAAATATGGTTTATAAATAAAACCAATAAGTACTTATAATATCTCATTTCTGTTATGGTGCTTTAAACTAAGCTAAGGTGTTACCAATCCTTAATATCAATACCCATAAATATGGTGATTGTTTCCAGATCTGCACTGACATATATAATTGTGCACATGTAAAATTCAAATGTTTGTCCTCTCTTTTTACAGTCTGCTTCCTCTTTTATTTATTTTAATAATGCACGACAAGTCAAGTTAATGATTGGCTTTGACAAGGAAGGAGAAGGGATATAAAATATACATCACACTGTCCCAATGAAACTACCACAATGTTTGTTCCTGTGTAAGACACCAGGATGCATATTGGCAGAGTTGGCATCACAATCTCATTGCACACACTGCTCGTGTATGTATGTTGTCACAGCTGGCCACAAACACCAGCATGAATTGGAAAAAAATGCACAAACATATGTTTTAATTTATAAACTTTGCTGTGAAGATGAGATGCTTAAATCTTATTTTAAACCAAAAGTGGATGGATAGAAACACCTCAACAAGGACCATTTATTTCAGGGGCTGATCCTAAAAAGACATTTTTACTGCATTTTATTCAATTATTCTAATGCACCAGGTGACATAGTCTAATTTAAAGAAGAATATTTTTTAACAAAGAATAATCTGACAAATCAATATAACCATTCACTTCAGATGCATTTTCAAATGGCTGTTTTGAATCCAGAGAAACACTGAAAACTATTGATTGTGATATAATGTGGACAACCTTTTTTTTAGTTTATACATACACTCAGAATCTCTGTTTAATTTTCATGAATACACACACACATACACACACTTCTCAACAGGTAAATCAGCTGGGAATCAGGGAGGAAGTGTGGTGGAGAATTTGCATTGGCTCATAAATTATATATCAAGAGAGCGGAATATCCTTTCTCCTTAAATTCCCAGTTATACGTCCTTCACAAACTAAGGCAAAAACACCAGTTCCTCTATTTAATTGGCTTTTCAACACCACCTTTCAATCTAAAAGAACCCTGAGGGTGACTCAAATAGTAAAATACAATTAATTTTTCCCCTTGCACCAGCAGACATCCAACACAGCTCTAAGAGAAGCTGGAAGTCCAAGAAATAAAAAGTTGGTTTCCAAAAGTTGGACAACCAAGAATATCCCAGCCTTATATCTTAAGTGAGGCTGCAGTCCAGCTGTTAGACTGAGAAAGAAAGAGGATTAAACAAATTATGCTTAATGTACTCCCCAATAAGTGACAGCTAGAATATAACAATAACAATATCCAATACAATCAAACAATCAACCAATGGAATAGAAGTGGAACATTTCTGATGCAGGGCCGTGATGGCGAACCTATGGCATGCGTACCAGAAGTGGCACGCAGAGCCACTTCTGCTGGCACACCAGAGGTCGCCTTGAAGAGCCCCACTGCGCATGCACGCACCCCCTGCCAGCCAGCTAATTGTCGGGTAACTGCTGTGCATGCATGGGGAGAGACGCACGTGTGGGAGATGCATGTGCATGCCTAGGGACATGTGGCGTGTAGGGGTGTTGTGTGCGCATGCGCAGAGACATGCAGTATGCGGGGAATTGCATACGTTTGCGAGAGGGGGAGGGGGGAGTCGCACGTGCATTGCATCATTGGTGCAGGCATGCAAGTGCACATGCGCGCACTTTTAGCATGCAATGTGGAAAAAGTTCGCCATCATGGGGGGTAAGGTCTCCTGCTTGGGCAGGGAGGGGGGTTAGACTAGATGACCTACAAGGCCCCTTCCATCTGTATCTGTAATGTTTTTCTAGTTTGCAAGTTTCTGTAGCTCCCCCCACCCCGGTATTAACCACATGAAAAAGATTGTGCAGGTAGTCCACGACTTACAACCAAAATTGAGTCCCAAATTTATGTTGCTAAGTGAGACATTTCTTGAGTGAGTTTTGCCTCATTTTACAACCTTTCTTGCGACGGATGTTAAGTGGATCAGTGCAGTTGATAAGTGAATCTGGCTTCCCCATTGAATTTGCTTGTCAGAAGGTCGCAAAAGGGGAATCCCATGACCCCCCTCCCCCCGGGACACTGCAACCGTCATAAATATGAGTCAGTTGCCTAGCGTCTGAATTCTGATCACAGGATCGTGGGGATGGAGTGACGGACACAAGTGTGAAAAGTGGTCATAGGTCACTTTTTTTCCAGTGCCGTTGTAGCTTTGAATTCAATGAATTGTCATAAGTCGAGGACTGCCTGTATGTGAATCTAGCATCTGTGCAGCTCTTACAAAAGCAAATGATAAAAAGTAGAAAGCGCCCAAAATGACCTTCTTTGAGGCTAACCTCACATCCATCGCATCTTCTGCGTAGCAAAAAGAGCCCATAGGAGGTGGCAAGCAGAGCCATTTGTGCCGGCATGCGAGCTGCAGACAAACTTACCTCACTGTGCATGCGTGCACCTCACAGCTGATTTCCGGCCAGTTTGAGGCCTTTTTCGGCCTCCCAAAGGTTTAAGGAAGTCTTCTGCAGGCTTCGGTAGGCTTTTCAGGCCAAAAACTAGGCCTGTTTCATTACTTCCTGTTTTTCTGGAAATAACAGAAGTGACGAAACGGGCCTAGTTTTCAGTCTGAAAAGCCTGCTGAAGCCTTCCTCAAGCCTCTGGGAGGCTGAAAAAGGCCTCAAAGAGGCCGAAAATCAGCTGTGAGGCATAGTGCAGGTAAGGGGGTGGTGAGGATGGGTAGGTGGGTGGGGACTGTGTGTGCATGTCTAGGGGGCCTAGGGGGATGTACATTGCCTTCTGGGTGCTGGCACATGAGCGCGAGCGTGCAAGCGTGCACACAATTTTTTGGCACAGGAGCCCAAAAAGGTTAGCCACCACTGACATAGAGGTTCCTTCACTTGTAGCTAGACAAGAAGCTTGGATGAGGTGAGTGAGGGTTAATTGCATCAAATGTTGATCACATCAAAACCTTTAAAAAGTGAAAGTTACAATATTTCGAACGTGGTGTGAAACCCAGAAAAATACAGCCTCCTTCGCTTAATCCTCTAAGGAAAGATTGAAAGCAAAAGAGGTCCAGGCAGAAGAAGGTCATGGCTTCAAAATGAAAGGGACCAGTTTGGACAAAACTCAGCCGCATGAAAAAGTTGATAAAAATAGGATCGCCAATATGATTGCCAATAGCCAATGATGGATATGGCAGAAGAAGAAGAAGAAGAAGAAGAAGAAGAAGAAGAAGAAGAAGAAGAAGAAGAAGAAGAAGAAGAAGAAGAAGAAGAAGAAGAAGAAGAAGAAGAAGAAGAAGAAGAAGAAGAAGAAGAAGAAGAAGAAGAAGAAGAAGAAGAAGAAGAAGAAGAAGAAGAAGAAGAAGAAGAAGAAGAAGAAGAAGAAGAAGAAGAAGAAGAAGAAGAAGAAGAAGAGTGAATGTTACACAGTCCTTCCTCCTTGCCATCTTTCCTGATTGCTGGGACTACAGAATTGCATCTGGCAGTGAGTATTCCAGGCTGACAATTCAGTCTGGTTGCAGCTTCACAAATCTTCCGAGAAGGTTTCCGAATAACAGAGTTGGAAGGGACATTAAAGGTCTTCTAGTCAAACCCCCTGCCAGGGCAGGAGACCCTATGCCATTCTGGAAAAATGGCTGTCCAGTCTTTTCTTAAAAACCGGTTAAAAGCCTTAAAAGCTTTAGTTTAAGCCTGAAGGCAAAGTATAGTTGGATTGAGCAACCCATCAATATGCCTTGGACCAGTGATGGTAAACTTCTTTGTTGTGGTGTGCCAAAAGCGCATGTGCATCCACAATGCAATACACCCCTCCCCCCTGCACGTGCACACGCAACACCTCTGCCCTGCCCTTTGACCTGCACTGCACATGCGTGCACCTCCCAGCAGATTTTCAGCCCATTTGAGGCCATTTTCGCCCTCCCAGAGGCTCAAAGGAAGCCTCTGCAGCCTCGGGAGGCCGAAAAATGGGCCTTCCAGAAATACCTCTGGAGACTGGGGGAGGTTGTTTTCGCCCTCCCAGAGGCTCAAAGGAAGCCTCTGCAGCCTCGGGAGGCCGAAAAATGGGCCTTCCAGAAATACCTCTGGAGACTGGGGGAGGTTGTTTTCGCCCTCCCAGTGGCTTGAGAAAAGCCTCTGGCACCTCTGGAGGCTGAAAATGGGCCCTTTTCAGCACTTCTGGTATTTCCAGAAGGCCCGTTTTCTGGCCTCCTGGGGCTGCAGAGGCTTCCCTCAAGCCTTCAGGAGGGTGAAAATGGCCTCAAACAGGCCGCAAATCAGCTGGGAGGCATGCACATGCGCATTGCAGGTAACTTTGGCTGGGGTTCGCCTGCCTGCACAAATGGCTCTGCGTGCCACCTATGGCACACATGGCATAGGTTCGGCATCACAGTCTTAGACCCTTTGGGGTGCATTGCCAGTATTTTAAAAATGTTTTCTTTCTAAATTACATCCCAGTTTCCTTTCTCCCAACAAACAAGGCAGAAATATATGTCTTTTGAGAAGCGTTTTGTGGGTTCACAGGCTGGGTCCAAGAGGAAAATTAAATCAAGGAAAGTGAGCCCACTCAACAGTGAAATGGGCGACATATACATTAAATAAATAAATATTATTTTACCATTACATGAAGAAGGTAGGCAGTCTAAGCCATGAAATGGCTTATTCCCCACCCAACATCCACCCAACCTGCCCCATTCTATTCTGCTGGAATTTTTTGAACTTTCGTAAAAGGTTTCGCAAAAGATTGAAAGAATGAAAATATCAGGACATTTCTCCTGGCAAAAAACAAGTCCCAAACAATGATTAATGATCAACGTCCTCGCTTGAGAATAATTGCAGACTTAAAAGCAATATCCACATTGATTTCTAATAGGGAGAAGGCTTCACCTTTAAACAAAAGCCATACAAGCTAATAATTATGTAATAGTTAAACAGCAGCCATCTGAAATGTACTAATAAACTCCTTATTATCCTACTGTGAATTAAGTCGTTATCACTATTTTTTAGAGAAAGGAAGATGTTGATTTGGATTAAGAAGAAACAATAGCACATTCCAAGCATTGTGTGTAATTCCAGCCAGTTGGTTGAAATACTGGTTCAGTGAACCAGATGTAACTTTAACACCCGGTTCGCCCAAACCGGTCCGAACCGGTAGAATACCACCCCTGCTGCTGTGCCCTTCTCCTTTTGCCTTCCAACTTTCCCAACTTAGCAATAACACTTAGACTTATAGGTATATAAGTGCTTTACAGTGCTTTACAGCCCTTCCTAAGGGGTTTACAGAGTCAGCCTCTTGCCCACAACAATCTGGGTCCTTATTTTACCCACCTCGGAAGGATGGAAGGCTGAGTCAACCTTGAGCCTGGTGGGATTTGAACTGCCAAATTGCAGGCAGCCAACAGTCAGCAGAAGTAGCTTGCAATACTGCACTCTAACCACTGTACCACCGTGGCTCATCAAGGTCTTTTCCAATGAGAAAGGTATTCTCTAGTTGTATACTATCAACTGACTTCAAACCTGAATTTGATGGGCTCACCTCATATACTGTACCAGTGCCAAAACTGTGGATCTTAGAGGAAGTTCCACCAAAACAATTTTCTAAGCCTACGCAACTTATTGAGCTAAATAGCTCTGAAGACTTCCTTGTTTCATCTGATCACTTAAGTATCTGACTTCCAGCCTGTCCATCCCTATGGACTATTTTTCCCTCTGGCCTATTTAAACGTTACTCACCCAAAGTCAGAAGGAGATCCTTACAAACCACAGCCCAAGATCTGACAGCTCTCATTCTAGAGTCCATCAAATCTAAGCCCCCCCCCCAAAAAAAAACATTGAGTCCTTTGTTTCGAAACACAAATCTGCAGCTGACAAATGAGTGTCCTTCAGGGGCTTTCATCTATACCCCCCAATAAGTACAGAGAACAAAACAGGACATGGCTGGGAGATGAATATGATGAATAGGTTCCACTTTCAGGAGAGACTCAAAACATTTTTTCTCATACAGACCAGAGTGTTTTTCTTTTTCCTCACCTCCTGCTGAGTGGTATAAAAGAGGGGATCATCCACAGGTGTCAAGCACTCTTTTAAAAGCACGTTAGAAAAGTAAACAATGATGAATTCTGCTCTCTGGCAACCAGGTGTCCCAACCTTTAATTGTGAAGTTTTTCTCCACGATGGCAGGGTCATGCCAACAAATTCTCTGTCTTAGGATGCATGTCAAATATGGGTGGCAATTTATGCATTTATTTTTTGGGGGGATAAGAACAACCTTCAGAAAACTTCTTCCCAACCAACCTGAAAAGTGACATTTTGCAGTAAAACTCTGCACTGCAGCATAACGGATTAATCTTATTTATAATTGTGCCATGCAAACTCAGGGCAAACACAAAAGCTGATCAAGTATTTTATCCGGAAGTCCAACTCTTTTTGCTTCCTCTGCACGATGCAACACAACAAATCAAGAGAAAGAAACCAAAAGGAAAGAAAAGGGACATCATTTCTGTACAAGCACATATTCGGGAAGGCACAAAGGCATAATAATTTGCAAAACCTTCAAGCTACCTTGAACAAAGATGAAGTTTTTTTACATGCTCAACTATCTCCAGAATAACCTTTTCAGCATCCATGCTGCTTGGTTGTTTTCAAATGTCACTTTCACAAAATAAGCCGAACTGGGTGACGTTCTTGTTTGCTTTCACGTTTGGGAATAGAACTTGAAGTGGATCCTTTGTGGATGGATTCTACAGTTATGAGCAGAGAATTACGGCACAATATCGAAACGGCTCCTGGGAAAGGACTACAGTTTTTTTCCTGCCTCTCCTCTTGCCTTTTAAAGACCGTAAAGAGGTGACAAATCTCTACACAGAACATCTCCTGAGCTAAATTAAGCTCGGAAATGCTTCCAAATGGATGTTGACTCATTCATTCTATATTTTATCACCCAGCAAGGTGGCAGCTTGCAATTGATGTTTGGTGGGGTTGAAGAGCAAAGCAGAATCCATTCTGATTAGGATGAGAGATCTCCAGGAAGCACCAGGAGAGTTGATTTATCTGGAAGGTTAAAAAAAAAAATCCCAAAAGAAGACCATCCCTGATGGATCAAAAACCCCAAACCAACGGATCTGTTTCAATATTTGTGGCAGAGTACATAATACACTATAAACTTTATTTATAAAGTTTATTTTATTCCAGGATAGGACAGATGGCTCACTACAAGTCCTAAAGTTAAACAGAGGTGACAATATGCGAGTATTAACATGGAGTAGACTTTCATTCCTTTCTCTCTGCCTTTTTGAGGTGGCCACGCCCCCTTCTGCCTTGCGATTCCTGAGGCAGGTGGTCCTCAACTTAGGACCATAATGGAGAGCCTGCCCAGCAGTCATTGTGAAGTGGGATCGACCCAATTTTAAAACCATTTTTGCAATAGTCATTAAGCAAATGCCATGGAGATGTTGAGCAAGCCACTGGCTCACTATGGGCTGGTTTTACCAAAAAAACCCAACCAGAAGTAAATGCTGCTTTGGGGCAAAACTCATCGTAAAACACAGCCACATGACTGTGGGTGACTGGAAAGGGCATAGAGGCAGGCCATTTACTGAACGCCTTACATGTAGCCACATAATGCAGGGAGGGGTGGACATCCGAACTTCAGAACCAGTCATAGGGACTCCCAGGAAGGCACATCATAACACTGAACAGTTGCTAATTAAGGATTACCTTTATATCACTTAAAGCAGGAGTGTCAAACACAAGACCTGTGGGGTGGATCTGGCCCATGGGGGTGCTTAGATCTGGTCCACTGAGTCACCTTGGAAACAGCGAAGGACTGGCCCGTGGTGCCTCTGGCAATGAAAATGGTGCTTGGAAGGACCACGCGGAGGCTTTCCGAGCACCATTTTCTGCTGCGATGGCCTCCTGCAACCCTCTGCCAGTGAAAACAGAGCTCGGGAGGACCACGGACAGCCCGCCCAGGTTCCATGTTCACAGGCAGAGCGCTCAGGCCACCACAGGTGCCCTCCGACATGAGTGATGTCGATCTGTCCACGCCCACCCAGCCCCCTGATGCAGCCCTGAGTGAAATCGAGTTTGACACCCCTGATTTAAAGGCTGGGGAATCCTTCAACTCTGTGAAACTTCAGCACTTAGTTGTAAGACTACATAAAAAGTTTAGAAAGTGACAAGTGAAGTTGACGGATTATTCCATTTCAAACAATGGCTTTTTTTTCCCCTCCCTACAAATTTGGACTGTTTAGCAAAGGTAAAAGAAGTCTTGCTATGATGAGAGGAGGAGAATTAAATTTAATTCAAAATGGGGAAACTGAATCCTCTCAAATCTCTGAATGAGGCAGTGAATTTGATTTTAGTTAGCCTTTCTCCCTCTGTTGAAGATCCCTCCTATCTTCATGATAAAGATTCTTGGGATTTAAGTCCACTTGTCAGTTTTGTGTTAGTTTTCAGAAATCAGTGGGATGGCAGATGGGATAAAGAAAGAGAGATCATGAAACAATGTGAATTCCCAGCAGGATTTTTTTTTCAATCAAAGTAGCTTTTGTAGTTGCTCTTCTCCGTCTCTCTCTCTCTCTCCCTCACCTTTGTGGAGAACAATAAGAGCTTCTGCAGTAGTTTTTTTGGTAGGAATGGAGCAATGCAAGATTAATTGGCCACTTGAGACAATGGAGGAAAACAAAGCAGTTGAAAGAAATATGTAATGGTGAAAAATGGAAAGAGATTAACCTTCCTTGCTCATCTATCCATCACTGGAGTGCACCATGCAGTTCCTACTACAGCATGGCAAAGCGTTTTCTTCCAAAGGTATAATAGGATCTTGGAAAGATCCTCATGCTCCCCCTTTTTTTTTTAATAGCTGGAATCAGCCACAATTTCTGGGTTCCATTTGCTCTGAAATATCCCTCTTCCTCAATTCCATTCCTGAATTGTGGGGAGAACTCTAATGGGTTTAAAACATTTTTAGAGAAAGATGGACAGACGTTCTCGAAACAAATCGTGTCCAAGCAAGTAAATACATCACGACCAGAATTAGGTAAATAAGAGCCAACCCAGCTGCCATCTTTGATCAGGAGCTATTCCCCAATTTTTGAACACCGAGAAGAGATACAACTTGTGCAAGAAAAATGAAATCATTTTTTGTATGTTTTCAAATAAATAAGTAAATAAGTACAGGTAGTCCTGAACTTACAACCACAATTGGCCCCAAAATTTATGTTAACTGAGAAATTTGTTTTGAGTTTTGCCCCGTTTTATGACTTTTCTCACCATAGTTAAGTGGAATCACTGCAGTTCCTAAATTAGTCGCACGGTTGTTCGGTGAATATGGTTTCCCCGTTGACTTTGTTTCTCAGACGATCATAAAAGTGGATTGCATGACCTCAGGACACTGCAACCGTCATAAATCTGAGTCAGTTGTCAAGCATCTGAATGTAAATAGTGGGACCATGGGGATGCAGCAACGGTCATCAGTGTGAAAAACAGTCATAAGTCACTGCTGTAACTTAGAACGGTCACTAAACGAACTGCTGTAAGACGAGGACCACCTGTCAGTAGCTGGGCAACTTTTGAGGCATTGTTTCATACAACCCTGGCTGCTACTGCCTTTATTCTAACTACAGTATTAATACTACTAACAGTAGAAGCAGATGAGTTCCGTGTGTCTATGAGACCTTGAGTATCAGTGATTCCTTTCCATGACGTCATGCAACTGTTCTGTGGATCTGGAGCCCCATTCTGCTTCCATCTGATGTCTCTGGCTCTTTAATTTCTATTACATCGATAGATTAAGCCCGTGATGGTGAACTGGTGGTACTGTTCTGACCAAGGCTTCCTGAGACCGTAATTAAGCACACACTTAATTAAAACAACTCTTGTTTTATTTCAACGTGGGGATTATTTTTATTCCCAGCCGGTAATGAGTCCCAAACAGTCCCTCGAGATAAGTACCCATCTTTCTCTCCTTTGACTTGCTACCAACAACTAAAGTGCCAAATGAACTATAAAAAACCAACCGAAGTACAAAGTTCACACAGAGCTTGAAGGATTAATCTGAACCGAACGAGTGACTTTGCTTCCTGCAAAGGTTTCGTCACCTTTGCCTGTCCTTTAAACCTTATGGGAGGGGCAATCACCTCCAAGCCTTACTCCCAAGTCGCCCCTTTTGTTCTAGCTGCTCTTGCCTTCTAGCAGCTCTGCGCACACGTGCACTGGGAACAGGCTCCCCTTGTTCCTCTGCCTCGCTGCTACCAGACTCTGGAGGCTCTGGAGTCAGAATCCCTCTCCCACATGTTCCTGGCCCCTCTCTGCATCAGATGCAGAACCCTCGTCCGAGTCCTGTTCAGACTCCTGGACTGGTCCCTGTTCTTCCCCACTGTCTGATTCCTCTGCCGTCTGCACAGGCTGCTGGCAAACCACAACAGGCATGTGTGCCAGAAGTATGCCAGAAGAGTCTTCTCTCTGGGCACACGAGCTGTCACCCCAGCTCAGCTCTGCTGCACATGCGCACACATGCTTCCCACTGGCCAGCTGGTCTTCGGGTCTCTGCTGCACATGTGCAGGGGAGTGGGGAGCACATGAGGGGGGCACACATGCACAGGGGTCTCGCATGCATGCACAGGGGGTCACAAACACATGCACGGGAGCCTGGGAGCAGGGTGCATGCATGGGGTGCACACGTGTTGCATTTTGGGGATGCACACGGGTGTGTGCTTTGGGCACTTGGTGCTGAAAAGGTTAGCCATCACTGGACTAGGCCAATGTTTCTCAACCTCTGCAATATTAAGCTGGGCAGCCTACAAATCCCAGAATCCCCCACTACCACTGGGAAGCACTGGTTGATCCTGCAGAGGCCAGTCTGATTCTTATCTTACTTTCTTTCAAAGGCATCATCCTTTGTGACTCACAGACCCAATCTCCCACCTTCCATTTTTTTCCCCCTCATGTAGTTATACATCTACATAGATCTCAGGATCCCAGCTACATCTGTCACCCCAGAAACAAACTGCCAACAGTTCAGAATTGGGATCAGGGGTCCTGCTACCTCCATGTACCTTGTGCAATGCAATGTTGCCCAATACAATCACCCTCTGCCCACCCTCAGGTTGCCTTTTCCCAATAAATGGCAAGCAGCAATGGATGGTTCTCAAAAAGGAATCAGGCAAGGATAAAGATTTATTGGAAACGATTAGACCCTTTTAATAATTTAAATAATAACAGCCAAAAGATGAACAGAGGTAGATGCAAGCATTTCGTATTGACTTATCAGCACCTACATTACAGTAACATGGTTAAAATTAGCCTCAAATATTTTTATTATAAATTGTATTAATTTTCTATTAATTACATTTCTTGATAAACATTGTGTTGTCTGGGTATTTAATTTGCTTAGCAATACAGATTCCGTTCTTACTCTCCACCCCTTTTTTCCAACCACTGGTAGAATAAGTTCCATGTTTGATAATATTCTGTGTCTTCTTTCTGCTTAATTTTCAATGTAAGTCTATTCATTTCTGCACAGTCTGGTATCTTCTTAATTATCTCTTCATCTTTGAGGCTGATTTTAACTGTGCTATTGTAATGTACGTACTGATGAGTCAATAGGAAATGCCTGCATCTATCTCTGTTTGTCCTTTGGCTGTATTGTTTAAAGATTTATTGTTAGTTAAAAAACATTTGAGCAAAAGAGGGAAAGGATGCTCCCTCATCCTCTTCTATGATAAAAGAGAAGCTGGTCCTTCTAATCCTCTGCGCCTTTTAAAAATGGGCAGATAAACAGCCTCCACCAAAACTGTTTTTAGCAGAATCTTCCTCTAAATTGCAATTTCCACAGTTCAGTCCTATCTATGACTTTTAGATATGAGTCCAATTGAGTCCAAATAAGGTTATCTCCCAGCGAGTAGAAGGATTCCAGCTTGTTTCCAAAAAATGAACCAGCACCTGCAGAAGCTGGTAGCCCTGGTTATATTTGGCAACAAATTCTGCAAAGGGCTTAAATGTCTTCCACTGGACATACAAGATTATTTCTTATCACTAGCTTATAATATCCTTTTATACTGTCTGTCACATATTACAGGTGCTGCACAGCGAACTGGAAGACTTCTTCACATAGTATGCATTTTCCATTCCACAAAAATTTGAGGTGAGCCCAACTGTTGGGAAGAATCAATGGCCTCAGGTGAAGATGGTGGGTTTTTGGACTGATGGCAGAAATTTGGAGAAGACACTCCAATTCAATTCAATTCCCTTACACAGCAGGGCTTCCATGCAGTGGAGAATCTTAGCTGACAGGTTTGCAGGACCTCAGTGGTCAACCATCCAATACATCAAAGGGAAAGCCTCATTCCCACCAAGAATAATCTAAGTCCCACAGAGACCTAGACTTGATCCATAAAGCCATTACCAGCATCTAAATTTTGGTTCTTGGGAGAGGGAATGTTAGTTTGGCTCTATTCCTACATCCTAGACCAGACTACTACCCAAGGGAAGGAGACAATGTAAAAGACAATTGAGCCAAAATGGACTGTTGAGCTCTGAACAAACCTACAAATATATCTACATCTACCTTTGTGGTTTATTATGTGAAATTAAATCAAAATTGCCCTATGAGACCAAGTTTGGCTTGGGAAAATAAGAAAGTTAATACGTTTTAATGCAGAATGAGCAAAGTGAAAGCGAAAGCAGTGGAAAAGGAAAGAATTTAGTGGAAGATTAAATTTTTAAGCAGACTCACAGTTAAAAGAGTGAGTAAACAAAGATTTTTTTAAGAACTTCAAAGAGAATGTGGGAAAAATCCATGAAACCTGTAAACACCATTCATTCATTTAACTCAGTAGCATCATTGTTTTTTTTCCAAAACATGAAACATCTTTCCAAAATACCAAGCAAAACTAAAACAAAATTACAAAATGAACAATCCAAACAGTGTACCAACCTCAACCCTACTTTCAACAGCACTTATGGTGTCCGCTCCCAAGACAATAATGCATATTACTATTTGCACTGATTACTCTGAAATGAAATTGTGGTTCTGGGGAAAGTTTAAAGATATATTAAATTCATGTAGCAATATTCGGTATTTCCAACTGGCTTGTTTTGAATCTGTCTGCCTGGCATTTTGTTGATCACATTTTATTTTCCAAAGGAAAGTTCGAGGTGGGATTTAAGGAATTAATTGGAGAAGAGGGCTAAGTTCTCTTACAGATCAGCATAATTACCATATTGATGAGAGAGTAAGCCAGGTTTTTCCTCAAATAATTTCTTCTGAATTAAGGCAGGGTGATAAGAATTGAAGAACTTGTTAAAAGTAAAGTAATGAATGAGATGTTCAAATGGTGTTCAAATAGTGCCTAATCTGATCCTATGAAACTTTGACTGACTTTAAAGCTACCTGTTCTTGAGGCTGTTTCCTTGGTGAATTTAACCCTTTGTGTAAAGCCCAAAGAAAACTTCTGTCTCTTTCCTTTCTGTTCAGTTCTCCTCCCTTTACAAAATCCAGTTTCATCATCATTGTGATATTATCTTCCTTTTCTCTCCCAGTGCAGCTATCCATCTTTCTCCTCCTCCTCCTCCTCCTCTGCCTCCCCCTCCTCTTTTATTTTTAATTATGTAAATATGCAAAACATATAAAGTCACTCTGAAAGGAACTGCATCCAGTTTTGGTCACCACACTATAAAAAATATGTTGAGACTCTAGAAAGAGTGCAGAGAAGAGCAACAAGGATGATTAGGGGACTGGAGGCTAAAACATACGATGAACGGTTGCAGGAACTGGGCTTGGCTAGTCTAGTGAAGAGAAGGACCAGGGGAGACATGATAGCAGTCTTCCAATATTTGAGGGGCTGCCCCAGAGAGGAGGAAGGGGTCAAGCTATTTTCTAAAGCACCCGAAGGCCAGACAAGGAACAATGGATGGAAACTGAACAAGGAGAGATTTAACCTGGAAATAAGGAGAAACTTTTTGACAGTGAGAATAATAGCTGATGGATCAGCTTGTCCTTGGAAGTTGTGGGAGCGCCAACACTTGAGACTTTCAAGAAGAGATTGGACTGCCATTTGTCAGAAATGGTGTAGGGTCTCCCGCTTGGGTGGGGGGTTGGACTAGATGACCTACAAGGTCTCTTCTAACTCTGATTATTTGTTATCAGTTATCTGGGAGATGGACGGTACCCAAGTATGAAAAATAAACAAAAATATATAATGCATTATACAATTTTGTACAGAATTTTGTTCTCTTTGTACAGAATTGACTTCGTAATAGTCTAATGTTTAGGTAACTTAGATAGCTGAAGATAGGATAAAAATAAATATTAACTAAGAGGAGTTGGGGCGGGGGGTGTCAATCTATTCTCCAAAGCACCCCAAGGCAGGACAAGAAGCAACGGATGGAAACTAATCCAGGAGAGAAACAACCTGGAATTAAGGAGGAATTTCCTGACAGTGAGAACTATTAATTGGTGGAACGACCTGCCTCCAGAAGTTGTGAATGCTCCAACACTGGGAGTCTTTAAGAAGAGATTGGACTACCATTTGTCTGAAATGGTGTAGGGTTTCCTGCCTAAGCAGAGGGTTGGACTAGAAGACCTCCAAGGTCCCTTCCAACTCTGTTATTCTGCTATTTAAAATGTTAATGTTAATAGACAATAAGATTATTTAGCTTTTTCATCAATAACTCAATATGACTTTGAAAGACTGTTGCAGATTACATCAGAAATGTTGTGCAGTAAGGGTTTCTGTCTTGAACTGATTATTTTATATTAATGTTTCCACCATATTATGCTTTATTATCTGCGTAGGCTAAAAAAAGGGGGGGGAGGGATAAACAAAGCAAATTTAACAATGACTACAAAGAAACAGAAAAAAAATAAGAAAAAGAAAGAAAAAGAGTACTCAGTTGTGGGTTTGTTTGGTTTTTAGTTTGCTGCTTTTGCTGGAAGAACGGAAAAATAAGTAGTATGAGTTGTGCTGTGTTGTATGTATTTGTGTGTGAGAAAGATTATTTTTGATATATGGAAAAGGAGTTCCATTAAAGTACATTATCTTGCAGAAAATGAATTTTAATCATCCATCCATCCATCCATAGAACATCTGGGATTACAACTCCTGGAAGAGGTCTAATTGGCAGCGCAGCTCAACAAGCTGGGGAATTTTGGTCTTTGTTTATGATACTCTGTCTATACTTCCTTCAAGAGAATTTTTTTAAATTCAACGTCATCTTCCTTTCCTCCTCTCTATTGCTGACTCTGCTCCAGCAGAAGAAAACTGCTTGGGGTGACCCAGCAAAGATGGCCTTTAGTATTTGGGTCCACCTTTCTTTTTCCACCTGCACCCCCCTTTGACCAGGGTTGGAAGAGGAAAACCAAAAGACAGAAACCATCTCCCCTTCATCTAGTCCAGAGGCCTCCAAACTTGGAAACTTTGTGGACTTCAACTCCCAGAATTGAAGTCCACAAGTCTTAAAGCTGCCAAGTTTGGGGAGTCCTGATCAAGTCAAAAAACAAAGACCCCTCAAGATCAGAACCCGAAAGCCAGTCTGAAGATGCTTAGTGCTATTCCTGTTACCAAACTGCAATGTCCCAAACCACAGCCTGGAAAAGGAAATCTCTTTAAAACATAAGGTTGTTTTTTTAGCCGTTTGGTTTTATTTTGCTAAAGTAGCAGAATGTACAAGCAACATGCAATGGCAAAGAAACACACTTGAACCTTAAACTTGCCCAGATCAAACACAGAGACAGGAAGACAGGGCTAATGGATGGGCTCATTCAACATGGTGACTAGACTTCAGAGGAAGATGACAGTTGAAGGAAAATCCATGAGGCTTACCTTATGCGCAAACAAATAAAAGGGAACCAATCTACTCTGGTTACTCACTGACCTAGAAGTCCGTCTGGGTTAAATTCCTTCTTTGAATCTGGGAAAGTTTCACTCTGAAAGTTGGCTTTCTTTTTTTGCATTGTCAGCTGCTGATCTGAATTTTGACTGATGGTGGCTTGCTGATGTTGGTGGGAGAGAGAGAGAGAGAGAGAGAGAGACTTTTGGTTTCATGCAAGGAAAGCAGCAGAAGCAGCAGAAGTCTTCCATTCTCTCCCCCAAACTCTGCCAGAAATGAATCTTTGCTCTTGGAGCAGGAGGCCTTGCAGGGTCCCAAAGACTCATTTCTGGTGGAGTTTGGGGGAGAGAAAGAAAGACTTTTGCTGCTTTCCGTGTGTGCAGCCAAAAGCAGAAGAAGAAAGAAGCAGCCTGGTGGCCAGGCGAGGGGCAAGTGGAGCAAGTTCCCCCCTCCGCCCTTTCCCCCCTCCCCTCACTACCTCGTGTTGTTCACAATGCAAGTGACGCAACCCTTGTGTTCCCACAAGCCATGTGGGCAGTGAAGCCTTGTGTTCCCGCGCAGCCTCAATTAATTGTTTTGGGGGGAGCTTTGGGGGTGACATTTCTCTGCGGACCACCAAAATTTTCTCGTGGACCACCAGTGGTCCCCGGCCCACTGGTTGGTGACCACTGAATTAGGTCATACCTGAATGGCCTAATGGTTTTCCCTACTTTCTCAATAAGTCTTGGAATAAAAAGCTCATGATCTGAGCCACAGTCAGCTCCAGGTCTTGTTTTTACTTGACAGCATATTAAACAGCCGAGAATGACCTTGCCGACAAAAGTCCATATAGTCATAGCTATGGTTTTCCTAGCAGTAAGTAAGGTTGTCAGAGTTGGACCATAAGGAAGGCTGAGTGCCAAAGAACGGATGCTTTCAAATTGTGGTGTTGGGGAAGACTCTTGAAAGTCCTTTGGCCTTCAAGAAGATCAAATCAGTCAATCCTTGTTCTGACCCAAACCTGGTTCCAAGAGAGTAAACACAAGACAAAGGTAACAGCATAACCTTTTATTCACGAATCCTGTTTCTTCACAGATAAAAGGCTGCTTCCAACTAATTAGCTCCAACAAGAAAGAGCCTTGCCAAGTTTTGCAAAGCTGCCATGAACAACAAATAAAGTTCCAAAATAATAAATCCAAGAGTCTCCAAACACCAACTCAGATATTCTAATGTCCACCAGGCTCGAGTATCAAACTAATTTGCCTTCTGCAAAGAACTGCAGTTTCTCAGCTGGCTTTTATCTTCTCAGGGAGGAGCCATCACCTTCTAGACTTACTCCTGAGTCGCCCGTGCTGCTGCAGCTGCTCTTTCCTTCGAGCAGCCCTGAGCGCACACGCACTGGGCACGGGCTCCTCGGGGGTCCTCTGCATCTCTGCTTCCAGCCTCCACAATCTCCGAAGGCAGCATTCCACTCCCTGATGGTCCTGGCCCCATCCCTGCATCACACGCAGGCCCCTCATCTGAGTCCTCGCTCTCCGAGACCCCAGCCATCTGCAACCTGCTGCCGGCGAAGCACAACAATCCTAAAGGGAATCAACCCTGACTGTTCTTTGGAAGGGCAGATACTGAAGCTAACGCTCACATGCTTTGGCCACCAAATGAGAAGACTCCTTGGAGAAGACCCTGATGTTGGGGAAGATGGAAGGTGAAAGGAGAAGGGGACGGCAGAGGAGGAAATGGTTTCATAGTGTCGTCAATGCAATGAATGTGAAATACTGGAGGATGGGGAGGAGCTGATGTTTTGTGATCCATGGGGTTGCAAAGAGTCGGACATGACTTAGCAACTGGACAACATTTATATTTTCTGCTCCTCTAATCTTGGAAAATTATTTTGAAGTCTTTGAAAACATGTGTTCTATATGTAATGTTGGGAACAGTGTAAAGTTCTTTGGTAGATTATGTTAAGACTGTTGTAAACCATTTTGTCTCATTTCCAGAAATTGCATTTTGAAAGGATTTCAATTACAGGGGAACTTTCTAACTGGATTAAAACCCCAGTAATTAATACCAAAGGCGAACAAGTTATTAATCGCAAGAGATAGCAGTAGGATTGTCATTATTTCCAAGTCACAAGATTAATCTAGTATGAGATTTCTTGGTTAAAAAAAACCCACCCCAAATCATGGGAGAAGTGGATTTAAAAAGAAAAAAATATATCCAAAATTAATATAATTCTAATGGAAATTAACTCTCAGAAGGCAATCAGTAAAATAAAACTACTGAGGCTGGAGACTTCCAGATATAATTAGAAGTTGGAGCTTTTTCTTACCCGGCATGGTGGAACTAAGCAAATAATATTTTAAAGTGAGATCCGGGTTAAAATGCTTTCTTGGAATTTTCACAAAATCATAGGTGAGAGATTGGTTTGTAGGGAAATCACAGGGGAAGGTAGGAAAATATTGGAGGAGAAGATGCCAGTACCAAAACATTTCCAAACTCTACTGTTACTAAAGCAACCAAGTACTCTCCTATCGAGAGATACATAAAATAGGAAGGAAAAGAGATGTACAGGATATCCCGCACTTACAGCCATTTATTTAGCGATTGTTTGAAGTTAGTATAGCACTGGGGGAAAAAAGTGACTTAAAACCAGTTTTCACACTTATGACTGTGGCAGCATCCCCGTGGTCACATGATCATATGTGGTTGCCTGACAACTGGCATGTATTTATGATGGTTGCAGTAGCATCCCAGCCCCCTGGGATCACCATTTGCAAACTCCCCAGCCTGTTTCCAACAAGCAAAACCAATGGTTTGCTTAGCAGTTGCATGATTCACTTAACAATAGCAGGGAATCGCTGAACAACTGTGGCAAAGAAGGTCATAAAATTGGCCATGACTCACTTAACAATCACCTCGTTTAGAAACAGAAATTCTGGTCCCAATTTGGTCATAAATCAAGGATTACCTGTAGTGCATTATAGTAGATTGCAGGCAGTACTTGTTCTAGCAACCACAATTGAGACTAAGCAGCATGGTCTCTAGGCAGCCCCTTTGGGGCTGGTTGATAGCTCAACAGCTCAAGTCTTAACCAAGGACCTAGGAACTGCTCAGGTAGCATCGGAGGATATAAGCTGTTCCAAGTAGGGTCGTTTTTTGTAGAATCAGGGTATTCCAGTCTGATAAATTCAGAATTTCCAAATAGCGAGGTAGCCCTTTAGGTATTGCTCCAAGGGCTCCAATCAATTGGGATAACACACAATTTCTTTTTCCAAAGTCGCTCAACTTCAATTTATAAGTCTCGATACTATGTGATTTTTTTTTCTTGCTGCTTGTCTTCAATTCGTGCATCACCAAGTATTGCAATGTCAATGAACCAACCCTTTTTCTTTTCAACTATTGTTATGTCAGATGTGTTGAGGGCCAAGTGCCTGTCTGTTGTTGTTGTTGTTGTTATTATTATTATTATCATCATCATCATCTACATCATGGGACTGGACTTCTGACTTTACTTCCCTGTTCTCCATTTATTCTGCTTGTCAAAAGCCACTGTGAAGCACCCAATTGGCTATCCTATGACCACGGGATAATACAGCTGTCATAACTGATTTTAGTTTTACATCATTTTAACTTTGAATGGTTTCTAAACAAGGCAGTCAATAAGCAAGGACTGCTGTATATTTATCACTTAAACATGCCTATCATCTTGTATCATTGTTCAGTTACTTTGGGCTGTATAGACAGACAGACAGAGAAATATTTTGCAGACGCCAGAGATAATTTTTCTGGCTGTTTCAAAAAAGCAAACAGCAGAATAGTCCACAGCCTGATTCGACTGTTTTAGACAAATGGAACTGAAGAAAACTCAATAATTATTAGTAGCTGCAAAACTCTAGAAACAGACATATATTCCTAAAATGAAATCCAACTCGGGGCAGTGGAGATCTAAACCAAGTTCCCAATGGAAAGAAATTGCTTCCTTTTTCCAAAGAGAGAAAAATACACAGGACCAGATACAGAATAGAATACATAATAATAGAGTTGGAAGGGAGGGCTTCTAATCCAACCCCCTATTCAAACAGAAGACCCTATATCATTTCAGACAAGTGGATGTCCAGTCTGTTCTTATAAGCCTCCAGTGATGGAGCATCCCACAACTTCTAAAGGCAAGTTGTTCTCCTTAGTTCTAGGTTGCTTCTCTCCTTGTTTAGTTTCCATCAATTGCTTCTTGTCTTACCTTCTACTGCTTTGGGGAATAGGTTGACCCCTTCTTCTTCATGGCAGCCCCACACATATTGGAACACTGCTATCTTGTCACCTCTGGTCCTTCTTTTCACTAGACTAGCCATACCCAATTCCTGAAACTATTCCTCTTAAGTTGTAGTCTCCAGGCCCTTAATCATCTTAATTGCTCTTCTCCGTACTCTTTCCAAACTCTTTTTTTTTTCTAATGCAGTGACCAAATACATTTAGATACATTTGGGAATAAAGAGAGATTCTTCCTCATCTCCAGCTTATGCTTTTAATAGTGGTTTTAGAAATTCTGTTTTGGAAATGTATAAACCTTCTACTTCACTACATACACTGGAATTAATTACCTGAGAAATACTGAGAATTCTAATTTGCTTTTAATGCTTTAATTTTTGAAAAACTAATTTCTACTTTGAAAAGCTGCAAAATGTCAATTATGTGATATCGCAGTGGCAATTAAAATATGAAACAACAATTAGATTAAAACTAACAATGAGCTGGATTTCATCAAAGCTTTCTATTTATTAATTAGCATATACAATATTAAAACTAAGTAGCAAATGAATCTTTAAAACACAACAAAAGGAAAATATTCTCTAAAAAAAACTACATACAAGTTTTGGAGGTCTTTTCTATAAATTAAAAACCACATAGCTTAAATCACAATTCAGTATAAAAGATCTGAAACAGCTGGTGCTGAGTATGTGGGTATTTAAAATAGCACTTTGTATTTTGGTGTTTTGGTTTTTAAATATAATTAAAAGAGCTAGAGAAAATGAAGATAGTTACGATCAGTTTCTTTCTGTCTAATTACATGAAATGGCAGAATTATAACTGCTAGTTTTATTATTAATACTTCAATATTTTTATTACTGAATTTATACTCTGTCATTCTGTTAAATCAGGAATGTCCAATCTTGGCAACTTTAACACCTGTGGACTACAATTTCCATGCTAACTGGGGGATTCTGGGAGTTGAAGTCCACTAGCCTTAAAGTTGCCAAAGGTGGATACCCCTGACCTAAATATTCAAAACAGCCATTGACATTTGAAGAGTCAGAACAGTGACCAGCAAAAACAGCTGCTAATATTGTGGTTGTTGAAAGAAAATGCATCAAAGCAGCACTGAAAATGATAGCAGCTCTCCAGAGTGGCTGTTCTCCAAAAAGGCTGAAGATCCTCAGAGCACCAAGATATCCAGAGAAGCTGAGAAACCACTGGAAAGAAGGCAAACCACTTAGGGATTGGCACCAAGAGCATGACCAGGCCAACTTCACTACGAGGCATTGAACTTGACTTGAAAGTATATCTTTGTTGTGATGGTTCCCTCTTGCCTCCAATTCCACTTGCATTAAGAAAAAATGTTTAAAATAAATAAACATCTGAACTAGATTGGAGCTTTCACAGCCCTTTGGAGGTCTGATGAGGTTTCTTCCCTTGAATGCCAAAGGCAGTCAACTCTTGAGAGTCTATCTCACACTTTCTTGTTTTCTTAAGTAAGTTCATGTTTCATCACATGCTTTCTCAAAGGTCATATCCCTGAACTCAGGGGTGTCAAACTTGTGTCGTCACAGCAGCCCACATGACATATCGTGACTCCCCCCCCTCACTAAACTGGACATGGCCAGCGTGTGATATATCTGGCCCACGGGTCGCAAGTTTGACACCCCTGCCCTAGGTCAGGGTACTCCAACTTTGCCAACTTTAAGACTTGTGGACTTCAACTCCCAGAGTGTCAACTCATAAAACATTTTGTATACACATTTTATAGTTGACAACAGAAAGAATTGGGGGGGGGGGTGGACTTTCAAAGAGCAGTCAGCAGTGTGGAATCGAAAGTACATTCCATTCATATTTTCTTCAAAGACTGATTAGATGACTGAAGCTTCTGCCAAACAAAAATCTAATTGGAGAGCATGATTGATGACTCTTGGCTATGGACGTTTTTTCATTGGAAAAAGCTTTGCTTTGCTGGCTGAGGAATTCTGGGAGTTGAAGTCCACAAATCTTACAGTTGGCAAGGTTGGAGATCCCTGGTCTAGATTGTCTCCTCTCCCATGCAAAAAGGAAACAATGGCACTATGAAAATAAACTTCAGACTTGCTCCCACTTGCCCAAGTCTTACAGTGAAGACTTGCTGGCGAGTCCACCTCCCTTCCTGCTGGACAATGGTTGATTCTGGACAAGGTGTTGGGAAACTTAGTGTTCAACCTCGAGCATGCTATCTATCAGTAGCTGTGACACATCACAGGGATGAGGCTACATGGGAATTTCAGATGGAAGAGATGCACAAAGCATGTAGCATGGATATGTGATCACTTCCTCACCTTTCAAGCTGGCTCTTCCAGTGATTATGGTATTCCAATTCCCCTTAGAAGCCAGAATACATTTTCCTTCAACCCAGTTGGTATCTCAATTATGCAATGTTAAGAAATCCCCTGGCTATTGGCTGGTCTAAGGAATTCAAAGAAGAGCCCAAACCTAACCACTCACTTCATGCTGACAAGAGAATGAGAGGGAGACATTCACACAGACATGATGGGCATCATGTTTGGGTTTCCTTCCCATTCCATAACTGAACTGGTTTGTGGCACCTTAAAGACTTGTCAGCTTATTTCTGCAGAAATTTAAGATCACAGTCACATCCTCAGGACTGATGAACTAGACCAAGGGTCTTCAAACTTGGCAAGTTTAAGACTTGTGAACTTCAATTCCAGGAATCCCTGAGCTAACATGACTGGAGGAGGACTTCTGGGAGTTGAAGTCCACAAGTCTTAAAGCTGTCAAGTTTGAAGACTCCTGAACTGGGCTGTCAGCCACAAAAATTATTCCATTTTAAGGGGACACAAGAAAGCAGTGAGATATGAGGGCGTCGCTGGCGTCGCGACGCTACGGCATGCAACCTTGGAGGTGTGAGATCTCTGCTGATATCTTTGCTCCTGGACGATCCAATTGGACCTAAACCCCCCCAAAGAGATGGGGAAAGTGAAAAGCGCATCCTGCCGATCCCAGGGATACTGCAAAGTCCCTGGTAGATCCAGGAGAAGCTCTTCTTGCCAGCGGCAAAGAGGCAGCCATTAAAGCTGCTGAAGTTGGGACAGCTCCGAAACGGAAGAGAGCAGAAAGAGAAAGTATGCCGGTTTGCTGGGAACTTATTTTTTACTTTAAGATCTGAAAGGACACCCTAAGGGAAAGAAAGAATCTGTAAAAGTTTTGACAGAAGTGACTAAGCGGCGATTTTAAACAGGAGTGTCAAAGTAATGTTTTTTTCTTCTTCTTCTCATTGCTGGATTTTTTATATATGATCTTGTATTTTGAAACTGGACTGGTTTTCTCATTCATATCTATTTATTTATTTTTTCTTCTCCTTTTTGACTTTGTAATATTTTATCTAATTTTATAAAACATTACAAGAATCGTTGAATCTTCCATTGCTAGAAGTTATGAATGAAGTTATGTTAAAGAAGAAGATGCCTAAATCATGGTCAGAAGCCTATATTATACTTATTCCTAAAGAGGATGCTGACCCATTACAAATTAAGAACTATAGACCCATTTCTTTACTAAATGCAGATTACAAAATCTTTGCTTCAATATTGGCAGAAAGACTTAAAAAATATTTAAATAATTTTATCCATCCTGATCAAAATGGATTTCTGCCAAAGAGACAAATTAAAGACAATATGAGAGTAATCTTGGACACCTTGGAATACTACGAGGCACATCCTGAAAAACAAATTTCTAGATGCACAGAAGGCATTTGACAATGTGAATTGGCGATTCATGTTATTATTGTTGGAACAGATGGGTTTTGCTAGAAAATTCATCCAAGCAATAGAAGCTATATACTATAAGCAAACGGCAAAGGTAATGATAGAGGGAGAGCTGACAGACTCTATTAATATAAGAAAAGGAACAAGACAAGGGTGCCCACTATCACCTTTGTTGTTTGTGTTAACTTTGGAAGTGTTAAACAGAAATATTAGAGATGAAAAGAGTATAAAAGGAATGAAAATCAAAAAGGAAGAATTTAAGCTGCAAGCATTTGCAGATGATCTGGTATTCATCTTAGAAGAACCTTTAGAAACAGCATCAAAATTGATAGAAAAGATAGAGACATATGGAAAGGTGGCTGGTTTGAAAATAAATAAAGATAAGACAAAGATTTTGACAAAGAATATGTTATTAAGACAAAAGGAAGAACTGGCAGACCTACTGAATATTCAGGCCACAAATAAGATTAAGTACTTGGGGATATATTTGACAGCAAGATGTAGTACATTAAAAGAGAATAATTATATCAAACTTAAACAGCAGATATCGCTAGATCTGGCGAAATGGGAAAACTTACAACTCTCACTAATAGGGAGAATCTCAACAATCAAGATGAATATATTACTCAGAATTTTATATCTGTTTCAAACAATTCTAATTAGGCTTGGAAAAGATTATTTTGAAGATTTAAATAAAATTGTGTTGAAATATATATGGCAAGGTAAGAAAGCGAGAATAAAGTTAAAACTTTTGCAAGATGCTAGAATTAGAGGAGGATTTGGTTTGCCTAATTGGGAATTGTACTACCAAGCTACAAATCTGATGTGGGTTAAGGAATGGATAACACTAAGAAATGCTAGACTGTTGACATTAGAAAGACATGATCTGTTGTTGGGGTGGCATGCTTTTTTATGGTACAAAGGAACTAAAACACAGGGGTATTTTAGAAGACATTATACATGGGAGTCTCTCTGGTTAAACTGGGAAAAGGTTAAAAGACAATGTTATTTGAAAATTCCAGTCTGGTTATTGACTATTGAAGCATTTTCATATCCTATAATATACAAAAAGGAACAAACAGTTAGATATGGTGAAATACTGAATGAAAAGGGTGAACTTAAATCTATGCAAAAACTAGAGGAACAAGGTATGAAGATGAATTGGTTTTCATATACGCAAATACATTAAAGGTATGATAAAGATTCTAAAACAGAAGGTTTCTATGATAAATTGATTGACATAGATAAGATTTTGACAGGTACTGATGAAAAGGTGATTTAAAAATTGTATGGATATTTATTAGAAATTAAACTAGAAGAACAAGTTAAAGAAACTATGATTGTTTGGGGGAAGAATTTTGGATATGGGATTGATTTAGAGAAATGGCAAAAATTGTGGTCTCAAAATTATAAAATGACAATGTCAACAGCATTTAAAGAAAATTTGTATAAGATGTTTTACAGGTGGCATTTCCCCCCGACAAGAATAGCAAGAATGTTCAAGAATAAATCCGAAAAATGTTGGAAATGTCATCAGACACCTGGCTCATTTTACCATATGTGGTGGACCTGTACGGATGCCAAAAAATACTGGACTAAAATCCACAGATGGTTGGAGAAAATGACGAAAAAACATAAAGACTTGAAACCAGAGATATTTTTATTGGGAATTTTACCTGAAATATATAGTAAAGACTTGAAATACCTGATTGTAAATGTATTAACAGTGGCTAGGATTGTATTTGCTAAAAACTGGAAAAATGAGAAGATACCATCACAGGAGGAAATCATTAAGAAAATATTGAAATGTGCTGAAATGAGTAGATTGACATTTGAAATTAGAGAACAAGAGGACAAACAATTTTATAAAATTTGGGATCTTTTCTATCAATGGTTAGATAACAAAGTACAGTAATGAAATATGTAGATTTCTAGAAAATAATAAATATATAAAGATGTACTTCTTTCTTATTATAACTACAAAATGATTTTAGGATAGATTTGGGATGATGATATGAACTGTTATATAATAAATTAAGTAAATTATGGTTATCTTGTAAAACATGAATGAATAAAAGTATAGTCAAATGATTGATTAATAATGATACTAAGGTATTTAGTTTTTAATGGACAAGATGAGATTATATGTAATGTAATTGTAATTGAAGATTACGAAATGGAAGCACAAAACAATTTGTAAACCAACCGGCACACTGTATATACACCTATGGAAGACAGCTTGATGTTTTTATGTTTTTTTTGTTTTTGTTTGTTTTTAAAAACCAATAAAAAAATTTTTTTTAAAAAAAGAAAGCAGTGAGATATATATTAGCCAGTAAAACAAACCAATGTTGCTCTAATGGTTTTCTCTAGATCAGGTGTGTCAAGCTTTCATCGTCATGGCAGTGTCACGTGATCACGTGATGTATCAGGACTTTTCCCTCCTTCACTAAACCGGGCATGGGCGTGGCCAGTGCATGATGCACCTTTGACAGCTCTACTCTACATCTTTGTGAACAAAAAGGGACTGTAAGAAGAGGCCAGTCATCAAATAGGTTATATCCAGTGGTGGTATTCAATTTTTTTTTACTATTGGTTCTGTGGGTGTGACTTGGTGGGCATGGTGTGGCTTGGTGAGTGTGGCTTGGCTTGGTGGGCATGGCTTGGTGAATGTGGCAGGGGAAGGATACTGTAAAATCTCCATTCCCTCCCCACCCCACTAATCTGCTTTCCAGCTCCATTCTCCTGTGTAGGGCAACCAAAGAAGACCCAGTCTGTCAGGCTACAGAACTTTTCCCATTCAATCAATGAGAATGAACTTCTGGAAACATATCAAAACGTGTCAAAAAGGAATCCTTTATTGAGATGAGACAATTCATGTAGGGGTTAAAAGCAACATCTAATGTCTCTCAGGCATACCGGGATAGATAAGGGAGTTTAGAACCCCTCCCCTTCTCTCAATGTGTATTTTGTGAAACAAAAGCCAGTATGTTTATTCCACCCCACGCCCCTTCTGAAGGAACGATCTTTTTCACAGTTTCCCAAGCATACATCTCACTGGAATTTTTATGGTCTTCTCATCTCCTGGCTGTGCCGCTCAGAGATTTTAGGTTCTGGCCATCTGGGATTCCTCTCTCCATTGTATCATGTGTGGGTTATACAAATTCGATATAAGATTGAATGTATTCAAGTTACATCAAGAAAGGATTTCTTTATCAGTCTCCCCCCTTTTTCTTCTTCCACTGAAGAAATGACAGATACACAGATCAGACACAGCCGATCAGCTGGGACTCGGGAGGCAGAGAATAGATGGGGACAGGGCCAGTCAGAGGTGGCATTTGCCGGTTGTCCAAACTACTCAAACTTTCCACTACCGATTCTCCAGAACCTTCAAAACTGGCTGAATACCACCTCTGGTTATATCCAAGCAGAACAGAAGAAGACTACATATATCCTTGGTGCTCTCTGAGCTTGGTTGTTTTCTTGCAGACGTTTCATTATCAAACCAGGTAACATCATCAATGCACTGACGATGGTTTGGGTAATGAAATATCTGTGTGAAAACAACCCAGGTCAGAGACCACCAAAGTCCCTCATTTCAACTCCGAGCTACAAATATTCATCTTTATCAGGAAGACAATTTCATTCAGCAGGAATCTGAGTCTGTGGACATTTTCAAGGATTATTGCTTATATCACCTTTCCTCAACCTGGTGCCTTGTAGTTACGTTGAGTTTTAACCTCTGTAATCCTCCAGGCAGGAAGGGGGAGGAGAGAAACTGGTTCATCCTCCCAATCGCTTCCAGCAAATAAATTAAAGTTGACCTTTTCTAACATAGAAGGAATTTGAAAAGTAGTGATACAGTGTTTTTTTTTAAGGGAGAGATCAGAGGTTACCGCTTCACAATGCTGATAAGGTTAGGAGGGATTTTGGAAGCAGCGGAGATAACAAAATGAATCAGTCAGAATGTACTGATGGAATACATCCCTTTCGACCCAGTTATATTTCACAACTGTTAAATTAAAAACAACCTCAGAATGTTAAATTTATCTGCTGTGTCACCCCCTATTTGGTAAGAATTGTTACAACTACATATAAAAAGGAAGGTATAGCCAAGAAAATGGTAAATGTAGAATTGAATAGGAAAAACAGGTACTAAAGCTACTACATTAAAATGTACTTGAAATATATGAATGGAAAAGGTCAAAACAGGGCTGTGATCATGAGCATAATTTTTGCAAGTTTGCAAAAGTGTTGCAGCACCTTGAATATTATACATGAGCTTCTTTGATCTCAGGTATTTTTTTTTTTAAAAAAATATGACCATTAAATATAGTGCACTGTAAACCACAAATGATAGGTTTGCTGCTCCAACATCTTATACTTCAAAATCAAATTTTGATTGTGTTTAGGGGGAAATGTCAATATTTTATGTAGTGTATTCTATTGTCCTTTCACAGAAAAAATAGCTGAAACATTCATATTTAGTAAAATCAGTGATGCTTTAATGGGGCTGGATATTTCCTTGCAAGAATTTAGATTTATATTTTGAAATATGTCTAAGTAAACATTCAAAGAAGCTGGTTAAGCATATCTTAGACTTTGAAATACAAACACGCTTTACTTCCAATCATTTCAAGCTGTTTTCTAACCCTATGTTACTCTAAATAAATCAATTTCCAAACCTTTAGAAGCCCTTGTATCAGAAGTCAAGGTGAACCTTGGAAAGCAAGCTTTAATTTAATTGATTTACTAAATGGCATGAGGGAAGAAGTTCTAAGCTTATTGGTAATGAAAAGTTAGACTTGGCAGAATGAAAGCATCCCATAACATCAATCCCAAAAGCACAGCTCCTTTTCAAACTGGCTTCTTGGTTTGGACCACTCAGTAATCAATATTCATAACTGTCTTGAGATCCAGTGGTGGGATTCAAATTTTTTTACTACTGGTTCTGTGGCCATGGCTTGGTGGGAGGGGCAGTGGAAGGATACTGCAAAATCCCCATTCCCTCCCCACCCCATTAGCCTGCTTTCCAGCTCTGTTCTCCTGTGCAGGGCAACAAAAGAAGACCTAGCCGATCAGCTGGGACTCAGGAGGCAGAGAATAGAAGGGGCAGGGCCAGTCAGAGGTGGCATTTGCCGGTTCTCCCAACTACTCAAAATTTCCACTATCGGTTCCCCCGAACTGGTTCAGAACCTGCTGAATACCACCTCTGCTGAGATTCATCATAAAAATAATAGAATAGAATACTTTATTGGCCATGACTTGATTGCTTATTGTACCCAATGACTATTATTAAGTGTTGTACCTTATGACTCTTGACAAATGTTTCTCTTTTTTTATGTATACTGAGAGTATTTGCACCAAGACAAATTCCTTGTGTGTCCAATCACACTTGGCCAATAAAGAATTCTATTCTATTCTATTCTATTCTATTCTATTCTATTCTATTCTATTCTATTCTATTCTATTCTATTCTATTCCATTCCATTCCATTCCATTCCATTCCATTCTATAATATCAATCTTTGCTGGGGAATATAGAATGGATCTTAGAACTTTAAGTCAAGGAACTATTAAGAAGCAATAAAATGCTTCTTTGGTGAACAAAGCACATTTCCAGTGATTCCCACAGAAGGACCAATATTGCAATTTTGTTTGAGTCCAAGCCCATTTGAACTTTTGTGGTGTCTGTCAGAGAATCCCATTGGACCAAGAGAACTGATTTCACTGTTTCCACTGACTCCTGAGGGAAGAGGACTCCTGCAATGGCTGGCATCTGGGAGAGACTTTGCTGCATCCTGGCCCCAATCACATTTCGTACCACTAATGTGAGAAAAGAAAAATCTCGGGTTGGTGAAGAAAAAAGGTTGCACCAGGTTAGGCTATTAAAGAACTCATCTGATTAAAGAACAGGGAGCATGTTACAAAGTCATTTATATTTCACATTTCAAATTATTTGGGTGAAAGATTGGATTAATCATAGAAACAAAAGAATATTGTTATTAGAAGGCTACAACTTACAGTCGGGATGGCACACCTTCCTCTGGCAGGAGAAATTAAAGGGTTATAGTTATGTGCAAAGGCATAAAGACAGACTCTCTTAAACACATGGTATAAGATAAAAAGGCAAATGTATATAGAAACACCTATTTGGCTATCAACTTTGGAGGCACTGATGCATCCATACCTTTTGTGACAAGGAAAAATCATCACCTACGAAGAGATATTAAATGAAAAGGGGAACTACAAACTAGACAAGAGTTGAAGAATCAGGGAATTGAGGTCGAATGGTGGGCCTATTTGCAACTCCAATCAAAATACTTAAAAGATAAGAGAGAATGGGGAATTAGTAGAACTAGGACAAAATTAGATGAAATTTTATTAGAACCTAAGCAGAAGATGATAAAAAAATATATCAAGTTTCATTGGAATTTAAATTGGAAGAAGAAAAAGTAAAAGAAACGATGGTGGTATGGATGAAAAATTTTGGTTATAGCATTAATTTGGATGATTGGAAAAAACTATGGAATAGAAACAAAAAATGATTTTAAAGAAAAATGATTTCAAAGAAAATTTGTATAAATTATTTTATAGATAGCACATGCCACCATCAAGATTGGCAAAAATGAACCCCAAACTTTCCCCCATGTGTTGGAAATGCAATAAAGAAACAGGAACTTATTATCACTTATGGTGGAGTTGCAAAGAGGCCCAAAAATACTGGCAAAATCTACATAAGTGGATAGAAGAAATGTGTGGAATTAAAATACAACATAGGCCTGAGTTCTTTCTGTTAGGAATTAACACTGGGAAATACGATAAAGAAAACCTGTATTTAATGATCCATGTAATTACTGCAGCAAGGTTGGCGTATGCACAGAATTGGAAAAGTAAAGATATCCCAAATGAATTGGAAATATTGAGGAAAATTACAATGTGCACAGAAATGGATAAATTAACAAAAAGAACTAAAAAATAAGGAAGATTTGGATTATTATAAAACATGGGATAAATTTTATGGTTGGCTAGAGATGAGGAAGATCCATGAGAATAAGGAATGATTATATTTATATTTAAAGCGTGTAGACGGAAATTATATAATACTACTATTGGATTTAGCAAAGTAATGACAATGATATTAGGAAACTGTACCACATTCAAATTTTTAATGTAAGACTTGTTTGTTTTTGTCTTTGTTTATTTGCTCAATAAAGTTTTTTAAATTAAAAAAATTGTTTGAAGACAGACAGACAGACAGATAGACTGGATGGATGGATGGATTGACTGATTCATTCATTCATACATACATACATACATACATACATACATACATACATACAAGTATGGCAGATAGATAGATAGATAGATAGATAGATAGATAGATAGATAGATAGATAGATAGATAGATAGGCAGGCAGGCAGGCAGGCAGGCAGGCTGGCAGGCAGATATATAGGATATACATACATACATACATACATACATACATACACGGCAGATAGATAATAGAGGAAGAGAGAGAGAGTGAATTGAGAGAAAGAGAGAAAGAGATAGCAGATAAATGACAAAGATAGATAGACAGACAGACAGACAGACAGACAGACAGACAGAGAGAGAGATAGAGACAGACAAGACAGACAGACAGACAGATTTCAATTAATTCCCTGATTAGATTTGTCAGTGCCGGGGAATTTGGAAGTGATTTGCTTCAATTCTTTCATTCTTCCAACTTTCCAGCCAGGTCTACAGTTCATGGTTGGAGTCTTTTTAAGTTCTGACTCCAATCAAAGCCCTGGACTGCTATGCAATTCTGTATTTTATTGTGTACGGTTTACACTCTGCAATTTTCTAAAAATGGCTTGATCCCTTTTCTGTCTTGGCCTGTATAGGACAGCTGCACTTCCTTACTATCAGCCATTTTGTACAGTGATTATTGGCACATTTCTGCACTACAATACTCCTAGGCTTAATTAATGCACTATTCAGCTGTGATTTAATTGCTCTCTCCGTACTGGTAAAACACACAGTGTTTACAATTAGTAAAGGCAATAATTAAGTCTGATTTGTTAACAAATAACTAGATATGCTTGGTAAAAAGAGTAGGTTTTTTTTTAAATCAAAAGAGGGGGTATTTAAAACTTAACATGTAATTCTTGAATATGTAATTCTTGATATGTAATTATTGAACATGACTTTACATGTCATGCCAAGTTCTGCATTCCAGATGCTTGCTGTGACAATTTAAAGCAAATGGGATTCAAGACATACTTTTTAAAGCTTTGAGATTTAGTGGCTACCATGTTTTTTCTTTCTTATTGCTTCATTACATTTTGGTTAAACCTAGTGGAAGATTCTGGATCTGTTAAGCCATCAGTTCAAGAAATAATAATGTTCATTCCTCTGACCTTCAGCTGCAACCAGTTTTAAGTCCTCCTCAAATGTGATGTCTTCCTACAAATCTCTACAGTTCCTACCTACTACCAGTTGGAGTCCATCAACTTGGAGAGGCCACTGAATACTACTCAAATTCAGACACTTTGTCCAATCTGAATTTGCAATGCTCTTACATTTCAAAGAGAAATCAAAGGTTAATTGATTCTCTAACCTTGTCATATGCTGATGGAAGATCAGATTTGTTTTTCATCCTTCTTGTCTTACTAGGTACAGAATTTTACTAAATAATGTTTCCCAAACAGAATACAATATTTAAACCCTGGTTATGGATTCTGTTAATTTAACTGTATTGTTTTTTAAATACTTTTTAATATTGGGGGGGGGGGGTGTTAAAATGTAAGCTTGCTGGAGGCATGCAGTTGAGTGACTAAACAAATTGAACTAACCAATAAAACAAATAAATATTCAACCATCTATTTGTTCCCTTCTCTGTCTCAATTCCCCCTCTTCCTTTTCCTTTCTCTAACCCCCTTCTAATTTCACACTATATACCAAGACAGCATAATATTCCACCTTGTCCTATTAAAGATGTACAACACATCTTGATTAGATTGCACCACAAGGAAGAGGAAGGTTATTTTCCAAAGCACAAGAAGGCAAGACAAGGAGCAATGGATGGAAACTAATCAAGGTGAGAAGCAACCTAGAACTAAAGAAAAATTTTCTGACACTGAGAACAATTAATCAATGAAACAGCTTGCTTTGCAGAAGTTGTGGATGCTCCAATATTGGAGGTTTTTAAGAAGAAACTAGAGTGGACAGCCACTTGAATGAAATGATATATAGGGTCTCTTGCTTGAGGTTGGACTAGAAGACCTCTAAGATCCCTTCCAACTCTGATATTCTGTTTATCCAGTTACATTTTAGTAATTATTATTTTTAAGACATCTGTTAAAATAATCGACATTGATCTTCCTTTTGAGTTCGGATGTAAGGTCTGGCAGTATGCTTAAGCCAAAAATGAGCCAAAACAAAGTCTTAAATTAAATAAAGCAGACTTTTATTCTTTGATCAAAGTTAAAGAATCTGGGAAGAAGTTCTTAGCACATCACAAGGGACATGGGAGGAAAATTCTACAAAATACAGAATGACGTCTTGTGTCCTTCTTATATACGGAAAAGTCTTTGTTCTTAGTTCGCTAATTACCTTGTAAATCTCTAGTCATGTAATCTAACTAAGATTTACAGTCTTCCTGCAACAGACAGATTCCAGTCAGGCAATTTTTACCTTTCTTATCTCGTCTCCTATTGTCCATTTAATTGATCACAATTGACCATTTTTACATTATATTCCCAGAGAAGTATGCTACCTTCCCAGGGGGTGATGTTGGGGTGAAACATATTCATGAAGGATAACAGATGGATTCAGATTGATTTAGATGGGACAATCATGTGTCTTAATAGGGGAGGGATATAACTGATTGCAGGCATGAGTTATAATCATTTTACAATAAGTGAAAGGTTAAAGGAATATTTTCTATAACAGCAAGATAAGAAATGCTCATAGAGTGATAAATACTTCTACATTTTTTTTATTTATTATTACTATTCTCTTCACCAAGATCCAAATGGCTCCAATTTCAGAGAAAAGAGACACGGCAGTTGGCTTAGGACAATCTGAAGTTTTGCAGACTTTCAACAAATGCCTGAGAAGATGAAAAGAAACTAATGGCAGAGATGAGAGGAGAAAAACTTTAAAACAGCCTAGTGATGGCTGAGATGCTCAGAGGGCATGGAGGCTGCTGGAGAATCTAAAAATAATAATAATAATAATGGGAAACAGGATTGAGTGTTTAAATGTGTGCTCTTGGAATCGATATTCTCTCGCCACAAGGAATGTGCCTAACTCCTTAAATCCACCAAGGTCACCTTCTCACTTTCAGCTTCTGATTATTTTTGCTCTGTCTTACCAATGCTCCTTCCTGTTCCTTTCGGTCCCCACAAAATCTTTCTCTCTGAACTGAAACTTTTCTTCTGCAGGTCCATAAACAAAGCCAGTGTAAGGCATCCAGAAAGTATCCATGATCCTGGGTGTTCTCCCTGTCCAGTGGAACAGATTTATGAAGGTGACTCAGCAGTTATTTTGCCTGTTGGTTCTGGAGAGCTGTGTCACTACACCGATTAAAAGTAAATGGCCCTTTTTTTTTCATGAGGAAACTGGCCACTTACATAGCACTTGCTGATTGGGGGGAAATAAACCACAGACTATGGCTATGGAGGCTGTGGGAATAAAACAGTGTTTCTCAACTTCAGCAAATTTTAAGACTGAATCCCAGAATTCTGGGAGTTGAAGTCCACACATCTTAAAATTGCTGAGGTCACGAAACTTTGCTCTAAAAAAAGAAGGGCAAGAATTATTAAGATAAACTCCAGGAAACAGCCAGAAGCTCTAAGAAAGATAGAAGAAATACGTAGGCAATTAAAATATACCGACAAAGGCTAACCTATTATACATCCTGATGTCAAATATAAGACGATACATAAGGATTATAGTAATTTTGAGAGTCAAGAGGTCAGGAGGAAGACATTGGCAGTTTTGCCTTCTGCCTTTTATTATTTAATTGAACTGATCTGCAGAATAATTGGGTGAACACTAAACTAAGGAGAGGGAGAGCCAGCCCATGCACAAACCTCAGCAGAAATGTATTAATTTAATTCAAAGCTTCAGCTAATGGAAAATCAATAGCAGCCAGTCTGTGTAATATCAAGTCCTTCAAGAAGCAACTCCCTTTTAATTTAAAAAAAGGTTCACATTTGCAATGATTACAAGAAGGTCAGAAGGAAGAGAGAGATGAATGTCTCAGGTCACAAAAGGGAAGGTGTACCCTGTTTCTGAACCAAGAGCCTTCACGCCACAAAAATCAATTTGGAGGAGAAAGAGAAAATCAGCACAATATCCAAGGGATATAAACCAGAAGCTGAATAGAAACCTGACTTCTCTTGAATCATGCATGAGGAACAATGGCTGGTGGGGTATGAATGAGGGAGATTTACCCTTATTTTCTTCATTCATCATTCAGTCGAGAGCCAAGTTTCCTTTCTTTCCCAGAAAAATGAAGTGATATAGAGAGGACATACACAGGCACAGTTCAAAAGTTGCCTAGCCTTTCCCTGGGATGCTGCCACTGAATAGCTTGAAAAGATGATTGACACAGACATAGAAAGCAAAAGCATCCCTTCAAGGCAATTGCTAGATACAAGAGTAGCTGTTGGAGAGCCACCATCCCAGGCAAGGAAAGGGATCAGACAAAGGGATCGTTACAGTAGCATGGACTCATTACATAAACACAAAAGGGCAAGGTCTGATCAGTGCCTTGAATGCCTTTGATGTGGGCATGGAGGCTGTGGCACTGCCTCTAAAACAGTGTTTCACAACCTCAGCAACTTTAAGATGTGTGGGCTTCGACTCGCAGAATTGTCCTGTGCTGGCTGGAGAATTCTGGGAGTTGAAATTCACACATCTTAAAGTTACTCAGATGTAGAAGCACTGTTCTAAAAGAAGAAATGCAAGAATTATTAAGATGGGCAGCAGGAAATAGCCAAAAGCTCTAAGAAAGACAGAGAGTAGTTTTTCCCAAGCATATCTGCTAGTCTGGGAAGATTCCTGTAAAATGGGCATAGAGCAATAAAGTAGCTAGTTTGAAGTCTATTCATGTGAGTCTGGTTGTTTCAGTGCCTGACACTGGTTTATCAAAGGTAAACAGACTCCTTCGTCCAAGATTTGGTACAGAAGCAAAGGTATCTTATCTTACTCCCAGTCTGCACTCTTCTAAAAAAACCTACAACAATGTGCAAAGCAAAGAACAGCACTTAAGGAAAGAACAGCACAGGAACAACTTAAGAGCTGTTGGCCAGCTGTGTTCCAAATTCATAAACAAAATCTTCAAAACTCCACTTTTTTTTTTTTTTTTTTTTTACTATAAGGACTATTAAGCCCCATCAACATTTTATCTGCTTTCACATAAATGTATGTAGGTACATGCTTAGGAAGAGATTGTGGAGAGTGAGAAAAGCCTACGAAGCTGTTATAGAAAACACATCTATATTAAAATATTCAGAAGAAATGAATATATCAGAATAATTGTCTAGGTGAGTCATATTAATAAGACGGATAGCCAGTTTATCCCTTGCTACCTCAGTAGAGGAGAAAGGTGAATAATTTGTGGTCCTTTCCTCACATCCCATTTAGGCTCTACCAAAGGACTCAAAAGTTCTTGCTGAGGCAATAATTCATGACTTTTTAAATCTGTAGATGCATGAGCTGGGAAGGCATCTATACTAAGGTGGTCAAAATCCTCGGCAAATTTTAGAAATTGCAGGCGTTGGTATCTAGGGAGGGAAGACAGAGATGAGAAAATGTTAAGAAAATTACAACTGACTTGACAACGTTGGAAAATTAGAAGCAGAACCATCTACTTTTAGCCTGTATGAGAGACATCAAACAATGCCTCATTTCAGAAGGTCAATTACTGTATGTAAACATTTAGAGATCATCGCACACATTCTTCTTCTGAACTGAAGGGATGCACGTATTTATACTGTAGTTTTAAAGGCTGGATGTTCACAACCTATAATGGCTTCTAGTGCAATGCTACAGAATCCACTTCTCTCTTTCCTCTGGAGATGTCTTTTAATTTAAAGGAACTATGAATGAAAGAAAAGGTACATGAAAGAAAAGGCAGAATCCATGGAAGAAAACATTAAATAATGCAGCACCAAATAATTTCTTGTTAGCATTCAATACTGACCCAAACTTTCTGTTTTAGTTTTTTTTTTATTTGATTCTCTGCAGGATTGAGAATTTCTTTAGGAGGCATTTTGAATTTTTTTTGATTAATAAAAGAGGGCCAGAAACAGAGGATGATACCTTGTGGGGTAGGATGAACAGTCACTACCAAGACAACAATCTGATAAAAGGTGTTTGAGTCCAGAGCAAGATTGTAGCATGGCTACATACCTTATACATACTCCCTGGTTCTTGCGAAGTTGGGTGAGGGGAGTACACAATAGTGGCAGAAAATCCAGGCAATTTAAATGAGTATAAAGTTTTATTGCAAGGTTAAGCTCTGTACAAGACTCTGAATTACTAATGGTCAAAGCAAATTGGTGGTAGATAAGAATCAAATGAATTCAAGGTGGGCTGGACTTAGATCTCTTGTGGGTGCAAAGGCACTCATGACAGATTAAGTGTTTGATCCTATCTCCTACAGGTTCCTCAAAAACCATTAAATACAGCCACTAAGACAAGAAACCACTTCTGCTCAGAAAGTTGCTATCAATCGTTTGGTGCTCATCAGATGAAGCAAGTTGCTGACTGATCCAGAAACGGGACAGAAGTAACCTTGCAGGTCTAAAAACCGTAACTGTTCTGCAGATTTCAGAACTGAAATATTTTGTTCGCAACACTCATTTTAGAGAAGTCCCCATTCTGGAATCATTTCCTTAGTGTATTCAAAATCAACTTGCTGAACATCTCTTTTTTAATCTCATCACCACAGACTTCAACTGGGGCTATCCATGAAATAAATAAAAGCATCACTTTGGTTTAAAGTTTTAAAGTCACTTTTGCAAAGTGCATCTGATTCCTTTCCCATGGTCATGCCCCCCGAGCATTGCTTATTGCAAGAAACCAATTCTGACAACTATAAATAAATCTCATATTAATGTTTCTGAAAAACACTCAAGGAAAGGCATCCAGCCTTTAAAGCACTCCTACCAAAGGTGCTCCATAGTCTTCCAAATCCCCCTCTTATGCTTTTCACCCAGATATACAGGATTATTTGTGCTCACATGGACCTGCTCCTCATTTTCTGCTTGACCCAATGCCAGGATGGACCTCTGCCATTTCAGGAGGAGAAAAATGAGTGGCTGTGGAGGAATCTTGTTCAGATTCCCAAGAGGGAGAGGTTTCATTCCAGAGGAGTAAGAGACAGCAAAGGGTAGATAGTTTGGGTGGGAGACAGAGGCTAAAGATGGTTCCTCCATAATAGTTCCCACAGTACATGTTTTATGGAGCATGTTGTTTGCTTTAGTTTGGTAAAACCTTTGTCTATAGATGAGGAACAATAAAGGAAATGGCTTAGAAATTCTTGACATGTCTTTCTTGGTTTTTGAGGTAATACCAGGGGTGGGATTCAGCTGGTTCTGGCAACCCGGTAGTTCTGGCGATCTGTTGGCCCCGCCCACCTGCCCCTGGCCTAGTCTATCCTTTATTTCCTTGTTTTGAAACCCAGCTGATTCATATGGCACAGCGGATTGCTACCCCTCAGCTGTTTTTACTCACCAGGGCTGCATCAGGAGGTAGGTTTCAGCTGAAAATGGCTGTTTTTAAAACACCGCACGGCCGTGCAAAGCACACACTCACTGAACCAGTTGTTACACCAGTTGAATCCCACCACTGGGTCATAAAATCATGATTTTCTCAGCTTGTTTCTAGTCAGCTAGGAAGGCAATCTCCACCCAACGTTTCCTTCTCTGTATCATAAGTAGTATTGTTCTGACCCAGGCTTTGTCAAACGTAATTAAACACCAACTTGTTTTAAAAGCAAAACCTATTTTATTGCAATGGTGGGAATTCCTTTCATTACCAGCCAGAATGAATCTTAAACAGTTCCCCAAGATAAGCACATGCCTTTCAATACTGTGGAATGCTGCCAAAAACAGAAGTATCCAATTACTTATAACAGAAACCAACCGAAGTACAAGAAAAAACCAACCAGAATACACAGAACTTCAAGGAGGACTCGGAATCTATCGAACTACTTTGCTTCCTGCAAAGGTTTCATCATTGAGGTCTGACTTTTATCCCTTATGGGAGGGGCAATCTCCTCCCAGCCTTACTCCTGAGTCGCCCCTTCTGCTTCAGCTGCTCTCGCCTTCTAGCAGCTCTGCACACATGCACACTGGAAACAGGCTCCCCTTGTTCCTCTTCCTCGCTGCTGCCAGACTCCGAAGGCTCCAAAGGCAGCACTCCACTCCCAGATGGTCCTGGCCCCATCTCTGAATCGAACGCAGGACCCTCGTCCGAGTCCTTTCCAGACTCCCTGACTGGTCCCCGTTCTTCCCCACTGTCTGATTCTGCTGCCGGCTGCACTGGCTGCCGGCGAACCACAAGTATTCCCTCAGCTGTGCTAGCTGGTCCACTCTACCCACTGCATTTCATTTCCTTCTCAAATGCCTTCATTTCTGTTGGCTGAGGGATTTTCTGTGGATGCCTCTCTCTGCCTTTGACAGCTACAAAACATCCCCAAATGGGTGGTCATTTGAGTTTGTTTGTTCTTCTGGCTTCAGTGTGGGAGTGAAATAGCATCCTTGTCTTTGTGGGTTTGCCTACTTAACAAGACTATTGGAGTTCTGCCTTGCCCATGTCACAAGGACTCTAAACCTTTGTGTTTTTCTCACCAGGGACCACATGACTTTCTCCCAAGCAATTGGTACTAATCACAATCCTGACTGCTGGCCATCACTCTGGCCAAAACAAAGAGAGTTGATGGTACACCTAAGATGATTTTTTAAAGCTAGCTGATATATGGGAGACAGGCAGCCGAAGGTTTGCAGTGCAAGAAAACTCAGTGGATCTTTTTTTCTTCCACAAATGAGCAAGCAACGTTTCCTTGCTGCCACTGTAATCTCATTCCTTAGCTGTTAAGCAAAAGACCAAAACAAAATTAATTCATGAGTTTCAATGAATATTAAATTAAACAGCTCTAAATTAATTGCAACAAAACCAAGACTTCAATCCGAATACAAGGAATTGCTCGTGGTCATAAAGGTTGTGGATATTAATGGGAGCTTTCTGCTCTTTTAATAGGTACAATGTAAAATCCTTAGAAAACAATCATTTTGAAGCTTAGGAATACATGCCAAATGCATACACATGAACGCAGCCTTTCAGAATTGGCATGAACAGACATTAATTGGCATTGGGGGTTTCACAATTCCTTGATTAAATTTAGTTCTTGGGGGGGGGGGGGTTAATCTTTGGGAAGTAAAGTGAAAGAATGTATTTATGGTCAAATAGCTAAAGAGACATCTCTCTATGCCTCTCCTAAAACATTTTCAAATATACACAGACATATACAAGAAGAATATTTGACACAAATACTTGGGAGCCTGAATTAAAAGGGACAGTTTGATTCTTATTGCTATTGTAACCATTGATCCCTAGTAGAACAGTCATATTTCTAAATGAGTTTATACACTTGTAAGTGTGAAAAGAATTCACGTACTCCAGCCCAAAGCTGCCATTCTTAGCTGCTTACTCCATTCAGTTGGTTAATTCTTCCAAGCTCTTAATAATTGTCATTAATTTGATAATCGTAAAATCTGTTCTATAGGTCTCTCTTTTAGGATCAGACCTCATCCATGCCTCATTCCCACAACCCAAGAAATATTCAGTTCTTACATACACATAGTCTTTTTTTTCTTCCTACACCCCAATTAAGTTGCCCATTAGGCTTTCCTACACCATCCCCACCAATATATCCTGGTCTCTCTAGTTCCTCTTATGACATAAGCATAACTGCTACAACTTTATGCAAACTATCATTGTGATATGTCAGGCATGAACCATGCTTTTATATAATTACTTATTTTAATGAGGAAGCTTGTGAAGTGTTATAAGCAAGAGAAGACCTTTGAAGACAACAGGAAAGGATCTGAATTTTGTCTGCTTAGTGTCACTGTATGTAATTCTAAATGTATGTCTGAAGTTGTGTGAAGTTTTGAAAAATTCAAAAGAGATGGAAGATAAATTTTAATACTTTCCCCTCACCATGCCCTTCCTCCATGATCCTAAGCCAACTCCTTCCTTCTTGAAGATCATAACTGCATAGGAAAGGAAGCCTCTGCTGATTTAAATGCTGATTTTCCTTCAATGAATAAAGCGGCCTTACCAAGTCCTAGAAATAAATGAGAGCTACAAAGACTTCACAGTCCTATTTAAGGGGGAATAGAAGATCTTACAACCAATAGTAGACTCCTGGTTCTTCCACTGAGTTCTCTCTAGTCATGTGAGTTCTCTCAGTCATCGATCTCAATCACAACGAAAGAAAAAAGAACTATGTTGTATATAATCTAATCGACAATACAGTGTTCTATAATCCACAAAATTGCAAGAGTCAAGTTACTGGAAATCTGAACATTATCTAAAAATAAAGTGTTGGTGTATTCCAAATGCCATTTATCACATTTTATGTCTGTGTAATGTAAAAAGTATGTTTTTTATTCCGTAACTGCTCATTCATTCTATGTACTGTATTTTCCTATATTGGCCTTCAGCTATATATCTTCAGAGCCTCCTGTTGTTTGTCTATATCCATCTTTCAAAGAGCATTTATTGTATGCTTTTAATGTAAACCACACAGCTATGACATAATCAAATTACATGGCTGTCGGTTATAAAACTTTGGTTTCTTGAAGTTGCAATCTTGGATTGGCAGTCCACCATTCCTCTGATTACTATAAGGACAAAAGCTTTTTTCCTGGGAGCTGCTTAATGCATTTGTAATCCCGCTGTTTTGTTTGATTCAACAGCCACCGGTTCTTCCTGGGCACTCTGCCAAGCAAAGTAACCCTCCTGCTAAGAGTTGGTTTGAATCCGGCGCTTAAGAGCAGATTCTTGATAGCAGGTTGGAAAGATGAGGTCCAAAAATAAAAGAGAAGCATACAGAGAAGTTTGCACCAGAGAAGCCGGTTGCAAATAAATGTGGGATGAAATCTCTCTTCATTTCTGGAAGAGGAAGAGGAAGGAAAGCAGGGAAGAAAGCAGGTTTTCTCAGAACTTCTGAGGATGGTGTAACTTAGTCAGGAGTATTTCTACACACATATCAAAATCCAACAAAGCTTTGCAGCTGCTTCAAGCTGCAACCAGATCTTTCTCAGCAGTGTTTCTTTCTAATTTGGAACAATTTGTGTTCCCAACCAGAAGGAACTTTCCTCCCCACTGCCAGTTCCTCCACCCATTTCTCTTCTCCTTCCACAAAAATTACAGCAGACTTTTGTGAGCAACCAAAGGGGTATAGAACTGCGAGTACATCGCTCAAGGTGGTAAGAGTATTTGCCTTGAGCAACTATTCTTAGTTCTTCTCTTCCAGATTGATGACCTGAGTGATTTCAAGCAGAAATTTAACCTGTGTATCACACCTAGCTCGAGGCAAAAGGGAGAAAGTGCAAGAAAAAAGTCATATTATTTCAGGAAGTCTAGAATGACTCTTGGAGATCACTTATCAGGAGTAGACTTAATGGGAGGTATAACGGAGGAATTCTTTACGAATTCCGTTCCTTCACGGTTAAAAGACTGTTTCAGACTAATTGTCTCTGATAAGAACGAGCCTTGCCAAGGTGGTGCAAGGCCGCCAAGAATACTAGATAAAGTTACCAACAAAGATTTAAACACAAAGAGTCTCCAAACACCAAGATATTCTGAACATACACAAGGCTTGAGTGCAAAATCTTCTTTGCTTCCTGCAAAGAACTCTGGTTTCTCAGCTGGCTTTTATCTCTTGAGGGAGGGGCCATTACCTTGCAGGCTTACTCCCGAGTTGCCTGTACTGCTGCAGCTGCTCTTTCCTTCGAGCAGCCCTGCACACACGCGCACTGGGCACAGGCTCCTCGGGGACCTCTGCATCACTGCTGCCAGCCTCCACAATCTCTGAAGGCAGCATTTCACTCCCTGATGGTCCTGGCCCCATCCCTGCATCACACACAGATCCCTCATCTGAGTCCTCACCCTCTGAGACCTCAGCCATCCGCACCTGCTGCCAGCGAACCACAACAGGTTGTTGTGTTTTTCCCCACAGAGTCCCCCCAATTTAGGATTTTCCATGTTTTAGCTGATGTACGTGCCTCTGTTTGCGCAACATGCATGGTGGCAATGTGCTGCAAGATCCTAAAGTCTTTTGCCAACCTTCAGAAAGTAGACCATTCCCCTCTTGCTTTCTGATGAGGTCTTTCTGTATCCATTTAGCAACACTGCCTGACTTACCCTAAACCTCACTTCCAAGCTCCGTTTCACACAGCCCAGCTGAAGAAACAGGCATGGAACACAACAAGACATTTGCAGGAATGCTAACCTAGTGAACAGAAGATTCTGGGGCTGCTCTTATTGTTCTGCTAAGTTCTGAAAGCTTAGGGTGGGAGACAATAAACTCTGATTGGCTGACATTTTCAGGGTTCCTGATTAACCACCACAGGCTAAGCAACTATTGGCCTAAATGTATGGCCAATCCAGGTCCTGATTAAATCCATGAATGGTGGAGGGAGGTGGGGAGATGCAGATGAGCTGCAGGTTGGCTTTAAAATGCTTTGCAAATTATTTGCAAAAGGAACAGATGGTGGCATCATATTGCTTACCATTTTTTTTAATTTTTTTCTCCCTTCTGATAAATTTCTCACTGAAGTGAATTTAAAAGGTGACCGCCACGTGTTTTGTCCCTTCTTCTTAGGTTTCAAATCCATTGGACTCTACGATTTTCTGCTTTCACCTGGGGGAGGGAGCGGTGTTCCTATTTATAATAGAAAGAAGGACTATCCCTTTAATAAACATAATCAAAGAAGGGGAATTAGAAGCCACACCAAGGGTACTTGACATTTGCCACAAGGAAGTGATCCGATTTTCCTTATTTTCCTCTTGCTTGGTCTCAGGTCACAATTTAACAAGAGTAGCTCTTGCTCAGTACACTATGTCGACTGTCCTATTTTCAGACTCCTGTGTAAATGGTCTGTAGGGAAGTTGATTAGCTGAAAAATCTAGTGTGCCACCCACTCAGATTAAAAGACTTGAAAGGATTTATCCACAGATAGATATTACATAACGCCCTTATTTAACATGGAGATACACAGTTTTTAAAAAACGCTTTAAATTTTTCTTCCTTGATGGGGAACATTTTCTGTCTGAGGTCTGCTATTATTAAAGGCTCAGACAGTGCCAGAAATGAAGCTTATATACATGCACAGAGATTAGATCCATCTGCCTATACAGTGAAGAGATAAGAGGTGCTGTCACCATAATTACAGGAAAATTGTTTGCTTGATGTAGGAAAAGAGCAGGCAGAGACTGGAGGCGGAGTCAAGAGAGGACTCAGCCTAGAATCATTACATTCCCACAAGCAAACTATGTCCAGCTCCCCTTCAATTCTGTTAACTCTTCTATAGTGCCAATTTAGTACTGACCATTAGTTGATTAGATTCGTGTGTATAACCTTAAGCAATAAATCTTCTGAACTGGAAATTAAGTGTGATCTGTATTTTTTCATGCTTGGCAGCTGTGCTGTTAAGACCGACTAATGCCAGTGGACCAGTAATTTCCCAACTACAGGAATTGATGAAAGCTGAGGTTTTTACTAGTTGAGGAAGACAGTAAGCCAAATGGAAATCAAATGGTTATAGGTAGCTCCCTTTTTTTTTTTAACTTCAGGAAAAGTTTGTGGTGCCATCTGCTCTGTGTCTGTGTGTGCCAAGAGCTTTTGTCAAATGTAAAATAAAATCTCTTCCTGTTGGCATGTATTGTGCAACCAAAGTTATCTCATATTTTGCTCAATCTCATGCAAAAAGAACAAGTGCACAGCACTAGGAACACAACAAGAATCTGAACAGAATGTAGCACAAGGGGGATTAACATACAGGAATCAGTTTTAAAAAATTCTCCTGTAGTTCATATTAAAGCTACCTCTTTCCAAAAAAACCTACCTTTTACAAGTAAAATATCTTTATGTATTATACTATTTTAAAGCAAATGTACTTAAAATCAAAGCAAATGAAAATCAAACTTGGTGCTTCTATTACTGTTTCCCTGAAAATAAGACTGAACCAGGAAGTATGCCCTAGCATGATTTTTCAGGATGCTCGCAATTTAAACCCTATCCCAAAAATAAGCTCCAGTTAAGATCATCAACCACATAGATGCATTTAGTACCGAATTTCCATGAAAATAAGACCTAACCAAAAAATAAGCCCTAATGTGTCTTTTGGAGCAAAAAATTAATATAAGACTCAGTTTTATTTTGGGCAAAACATGGGTAAGAACTATATTATAATAAGACTTTAAGACTGAAGCTTCATTTCTGTGAGGTACTGGATGTGTAGAAACAAATTCAAGCTGAAAGTCAGATACAGTCTTGATGTCAACTCTAGAGTGGTTGCCCTTCACTTGAGAACTTTCTTGGTCATTCAGTAGGTGGAAACTATGGTCAAGGTTGTGTTTATTCAACAAAGACTATGGCAACTGCAGGACTACCTGGGCCAGAAACCCACTGATTAGAATCATAGAATAACAGAGTTGGAAGGACCCTTAGAGGACATCTAGTCTGACCCCTTGCTCAAGCAGGAGAGTCTATTCCAAATATTAGTCTCTACCTAGGATCGAGCTCACAGCCTCCTGATTGTGAGGCGAGGGCTCCACCTCCAGGCCACCAGATAAAGATGTAATTATAATTCATCACTTCTCTACCGTATTAGATCACAGCAATCTGTTTGGGATTGGTATTGAAAATGATCTGGAAACTCCTATTGGTGCAAAATACAATGGCTACCGATGTTATTGTGTCCTGTGCATTATTTTAAAAATGTTTTATTGACTTAATGTTATTCTTATACATAGGGTATAATATTACTGAGTTTTAGCTCAAAGCATGAGTTCTGAATTTTTGTGTTACTGTAAATAACCTGCAATTGGATAGTATATAAAGTATAAATAAACAACTAAATAAAATATTTTAAAATCTTGTGATAATTACACCTTCCAACATTGGGGAAGAAAGAGTGTATCCTGTAGCAGTGACATTATATACTGTCACATTTTTTATAATCTGAATACATTCTGCAATGTTGCCCTACAAAGCTAACTTCATTTTCTCAATTTAAATATACCTAAAACCAACCTACCAAATTGTCGTCCTTTAGTACTCTCCCATTGGAAAGATTAATTTTGATGTTGTGTTTGTGCTAACGGCATTAACAATATCCTAAAAGCTGAAAGACTGAGTTGAAAGCAGAAGTGAAAAACAATAACATTCTTCGCAGACCAGTTTATCTTGTTGTATATATTCTAAAATAACGGAATCTTGTTGGATGAAATAACATGTAGTTTTCAAATGTAAGCTCTTTAGAAAACTTCTAAATTATAGTGAATGAGGATTTTTCCCACAGGAGAAACTATGAAGTTATTTGCCAGAATAGCTAAGAGGTTTTTTTTCCTCCCAATCTGATAAGTACCAAGATTTCAGAGAAGAAGAGAAAATAAAGAAAAATATCAAATAGTAGGTGGATACATTTTTTGCTTGACTTTGAAGAGATCAATATTAAATGGAAAATTTAGTAACACCTTTATTTAGTAAACTAAATAGAAACACTTGGCTATAACATTCTTAATATTGTTATATTTCTCAGCAAAAACTAAAATGTAATTTAAGTTACCTTCTGACAATGTTTTATTTTAAATATCAAGCTTCTTGTACTTTAATAGTCAAAAAGAGACAACACTGATTAATTTAGACCTCAATTTATGATTTCCATATTTTGAATAGCTGTTTTATGACAGTGCTTTCATTCCATAGAGATAATCATTTCAATATAAATTGTATTAAAGCAGGTTTTTCTTCTTCTTTTAACTCACAGATTGATATGATGGCTGTTATGTGCCAGAGATGGTAGGAATCTCCCATTTTAACCCCAGATAATGAATAGACGAGATGAGAAGAGAAGAGAAGAGAAGAGAAGAGAAGAGAAGAGAAGCTGGAAAGGACTGTTAATTGTTCTCACTGTTAGGACATTTCTCCTTCATTCCAGATTCCTTATCTCTTTGATTAGTTTCCAACCATTGTTTCTTGTCCCGCCCTCCGGTGCTTTGGAAAATAATTTGACCCCCTCTTCTTTGTGGCAGCCCCTTAAATACTGGAATACTGCTATCATGTCACTCCTAATTCTTCTTTTCTTTAGATTAGCCAAACCCAAAACCTGCAGCCATTCTTGATATGGTTTAGTCTTCAGGTCTTTGATCATTTTAGTTGCTCTTCTTTGAACTTTATCCAAAGTCTCAACATCCTTTTTTTTGTAGTAGGGTGACCAAAATGATTTGCAGAATTCCAGGTGTGAATTTACTGGGGTTTTATAAAGCGGTACTAGTACTTCACCTGATATTGATTCTATGTCAGGATTATATTAGCTTTTTTGGCTGCTGCACACTGCTGGGTCATATTCAAGTGATCATCCACTAGAACTCCAAGATTCCTCTGTTGGTTTGAAGACATGGGACAAATCTGAAAAAAGAGTAGCTGTAGTCTATTGACTAAAAAAAAGCTGTAAAAAGAGACGTAGGTCTAAGATAACTAATAGCAGGAATTTTGAACTTTGTTAAATGGAAATCTTGTATGAATAGCTTCAAAGTTTTCTGCAATGAGTTATCTCACCTTTCTGAATCTAAGCATGTAGAGAGAAAAGAATAATTAATAATTAAACTCAGTAAATATAATCACTCACTATTGTTGCTCATGGGTTCACCAGAAGGACCTGAAGTTGGCTGAATTTTTGAGAATTTGGAGAAGTGAAATCCAACTGAGGAGATATCCTGTTGGAGGAAGCCACAGTGGAGGACATCACTTCAAAGGTTGTGAACTTCCAGAAACAACTGTAGGCCCAATTGTGGATCTAAATCTTACAGACTAGGTGTTTAATATCGCACAATAATGGCTTGTTTTCCCATTCTTAGTACTGAAAAGGCCTGCTACTACTGCCCCCATTATGCCACATAAAGAAGTAAAGATATTTCTGATCCCTTCAGTTAAAATGCCTTTGCTGGACATTCTTTACATCTTGAGGCTTTTCAAAAGATCTAGATTCTTCCAGTTTTACCTCTGTGCATTTGGAAGACACCAAGATACTCCACAAAGCTGAATAACCAGTTGTATTATTTTAAGAAACCTACAGTGTACTAAAGTTTCTGGACAATAAAAAGCAATTCTCAAATGAACCAAATTCGAAGAAAGAAAGCATGAAGTTTCCCAACATCACAGTTGTAAAAATATATTAGTAAAATCATTCCAGACAAGATTTTTTTCCTCTATAAACCATGCAATTAATAAAAAGGATTGGTTTTGCTCATTTATATTCAGATGCAAAATATCAGGGAATGCAAGAGATTTCTCATCCAGAATGTGTTTTGCAGATCTTTTAAAAACTTAAGTGTGCAGTTTCCATATGTCCAATGCTCCTAAAGCAGTTTTAGATAATGGATGCTGTCGAAGTCCAAACTTGCTGACATCTTCCTCTGCACCAGAAAAAGTAAAGAAATTGCTTTTGAATAAATGATAGTAGTTTTATTTATTTGCTTTATTTTGATTCCCTAGCAGTATTTCTTTATACAGGTTATATTGTGTTCAAACTTTTTTTTTTTTTTGTGCTTTACCTCTATCCACTTCATCCTGCCTGCCTTTATCAGGGAAAGCATCAGTTGGGTGTCCCCGGTTACATTTGGCCAAACCAGGGAAAATCACACCATTTTTTTAATTGCTTCAATTCCTGTGCTTTCCTCTTTATTTCTGATGGGAGCTCCATGGCTGACCATCGATACAGACTTTTGGGCTGACTCACAGATGCATTTTAAAGACAACCCAATACCTAGAATATATTTGTAGCTAATTTCCTTTCCTTCAATACAATTGCATAAGTTCCCCAAATCCTGAATTTAATCAAGCTGAAAATACAGGGAACAACACTTTTGATGTGTATCCAGATTAGTCACTGAAGCTCATTCTCCCAGGCCTAGAAGCGCATAATGAAAAAGAACTTCCAGCAGCCACTCTGGCTTGTAAAGATGGAGGGAGAAAACCGGAGAAGTGAGCACTTAAGGAAGTTTATGTGACTCCAGGGACAAAGAGGAATATTGTTCCAACTCCCTGAAAATCTCAGTCATCAATGCAGATTTCCAGTCAAGATTTCTTTAACAGAGGCCTCAGTGCTAAGGACCCAGACTGTGTTGCCAAATAGCACAACATGTCTGCCTGGGCATTTAGAATCCTCACTGTTGTGAAGTAGCATCAATCTCCATCTTCTTCTCCTGGTTTCTTAGGTTGTTCGCAGCCTTCTCAGCTGAGCTGGAAGGCTATGGAGAAAAATTGTCCAGCCCAGCCTCTTTAGGTGCTTCTCCACCATGACTTCAGCTCTGACACTTAGTGTGATTTCCTCTGGGCCTGTATGGGTAGTCCTTAAGTTACAATCACAATTGAGCCCAAAATTTCGGTTGCTAAGTGAGACATTTGTGAAGCGAATTTTGTTCCATTTTATGACCTTTCTTTCTAGAGTTGTTAAGTGAATCATTCAGTGGTGGGATTCAACATTTTTGACTACCGGTTCTGTGGCCATGGCAGGGGAAGGTTACTGCAAAATCCCCATTCCCTCCCCACCCCACTAACCTGCTTTCCGGCTCCCTTCTCCTGTGCAGGACAACCAAAGGAGACCCAGCCAATCAGCTGGGACTTGGGAGGTGGAGAATAGATGGGGTGGGGCCAGTCAGAGGCGGCATTTGCTGGTTCTCCAAACTATTCAAAATTTCTGCTACCGGTTCTCCAGAACTGGTCAGAACCGGCTGAATCCTACCTCTGAAATCATTGCCATTGTTCACTTAGTAATATTCAGTGAATCTGGATTCCCCATTGATTACTCATCAGAAGGTTGAAAACGGTGATCACATCACCCCGGAACATTGCAACTGTCATAAATATGAGTCAATTGTAAAGTGTTTTTGATCACGTGACCAGGGGGGATGCTGCAATGGTTGTAAGTGTGACAGATGATCATAAGTCACTTTTTTCAGTGCCGTTGTAACTTTGTATGGTCACTAAATGAATTGTTGGAAGTAGAGGTCTGCGGTGTTGTATTCTTTTCTCATTTTGCTTTTATAACTTCTCTTATTCACAAATCATTCTGATTCCTAACAGCAGGCAACCGCAAAATAAATTGCAGTTAAAAACACCATCCCCTAAGAAAATGAAAAATAAATACAATAAGCTCGCCATGATATGAAAATGCAAAACAATGGTAAAAATAAGTAAACATTCACCCCCTCAAGGACCATAATACCGGCACTCAGAATAACTCAAGAAACCCAAATCAACGGTAGCGGAACAAAGCAAAACAAAATAATAAAAACAACAAATAGGGATGGTGAAAGATCACATCGCAACTCCATTTGCATTGTTGTGAAAGAACACTGCTCAGTGTCAAATATTGCCTGCAATATTGCAAGCGGCAAAAATTAAAATACAGCAAAATTCCTTCCTTCATTTTTGAGGAGACTTTGAACAAGTGGCTTTATTATTATTATGACAGACCTATAGTCATGTTTGTTCTTAGGAATTTTATTAGCCATGCATGTGGCTGCGTCTAGATCAGCCAGAGGGAGTCTTGAAAGCACCTGATCAAAGATTGTCTGCTAATTCATTTTCAAATAACGTATTAGCCATGCTGTCTTTGATGATCAGCTTTGAAGTCCAACATACCTAGAAGACTCCAATCCAAGCTAAGAAACATTCTAGATTGTGAAACAGAAAAAAGAAAGAAATTGGGATGGAAGGGAATAGATACTAGAGATAAACCCAGGCCACTGAAGACTTTCTCCATCCCAGGATGGCCCCTGGTGACTTATGTAGTATTGTTTGGCTATTTTCATAGTCCACAATCAAATTTAGATGCCATGAGACTGGGGAAGATTAGCAAGAATAATAACTTTCACCTCTATGGAAATAAAGCCAAGACAAGCTCTCTTCCAAAATTCATTTTAATTATAGCAGATAAGTAAAGCAAGCTCACCAAATGATATGCAAAAATGAAATGTATGACAAAGGATGTATGTTGTAAATATTGCTCAAAATGGGAATGCATTTGGTATGATCATCATGTGGGCCAGAGGAAAGTAAGAGGAAGGGCTTAAACACTGTTAAGAGACATGAGGATTATGTGGGGCTAAGAAAAGGGAGGAAGGAGGAGGAAGAGGAGGAGGAAAAACAGAAGAAACAGAAGATGAAATGGAAAAAAACAGAAGAAGAAGAAAAAGAAAAAGAAAAAGAAAAAGAAAAAGAAGAAAAAGAAAAAGAAAAAGAAAAAGAAGAAGAAGAAGAAGAAGAAGAAGAAGAAGAAGAAGAAGAAGAAGAAGAAGAAGAAGAAGAAGAAGAAGAGGAGGAGGAGGAGGAGGAGGAGGAGGAGGAGGAGGAGGAGGAGGAGGAGGTGGTAGTAGTATTTGGACAGGAGCATCTTCAAGACATGGACAAGTGGATGATGGAAGACAGGGAAATAGGTGTCAACTGAGATTTGGAAAGGAAAAGGGGAAAAAGAAAAAGAAAACCAAAGGTGGAAACAAGCCAACAATAAAAATGCGAATGCAACTGGGGCTTGGTAATGCTCTCCAACTGAACTACAATTTTTCTTTTTAATGTTACTTCTTTACCCATTCCCACTATGTGATGGATATCTTTTCCAGTGGTGCAATTAAAAATACCAACACCACATACAAACAGCGGGTGTGCAAAAGGTTTCATTTTTCATGCCAAATGCTTAATTTCAAGCTTTTCTATATGCTTCGCAAGGCAATTTCTATAACAACTCTCCACATGCCTGAAGTTCTGCAGCTAAATATAATCATAAAAGAGGCTACTATTTTGTTTAGGGTGTCGATAAAGCTTAATATTCCTCAATGTCAGAGATATGATTAGATGAGCTCTATCATGGCAACACTACTCAAGCTTTCTTATTGACCAGATGCTGCAACATCAATGCTCTTTTTGCCTCCAAAAAATCATGGAATCATACGGCTAAAAGGGGCCTCAGAATTCTTCTAGTCCAACCCCCTGCTTAAGCCAGGAGAACTTATGCCATCCCAATCAAATGGTTGTCCAATCTATTTTTGAAAACCTCCAGCAATGAAGCACCCACAAGTCCAGGAGGCAAGTTATACCACTGATTAATTGTTCTACCTATCAGGAAATTTCTCCTTAGCTCTAAGTTGCATCTCTCTTTGGGTTTATCTTTTCTCAGAGAAATATTGCCAAATGCTGAATAAATGTTGTTTGTTCCCAAGGATGACAGCCCTTTGTGTATTATTTGATTATCTCGCTTGTTAATTATCAACAGTCCTGCCCACATATTTTGTACTTTCTAAAATAAGTGTATATTCTGTGTACAAACTCAAAGACTTTGGCCACCTCATGAGAAGGAAGGAAGGACTCCCTGGAGAAGAGCCTAATGGTGGGAAAGATTGAGGGCAATAGAAGACGAAGGGGACAACAGAGAAGGAGGGGGCTGGATGGAGTCACTGAAACAGTAGGCGTGAGCTTAAATGGACTCCAGAAGATGGTAGAGAACAGGAAGGCCTGAAGGAATGTTGCCCATGGGATCACGATGGGTCAGACTATTCTGACCTTGCAACTAACAACAACATTTTATGAAACCTTTCAAACACAAAAAGGAGTTGTCTCTATCTCTTTTTATCTATCTATCTACATACCTACCTACCTATTTATCTTGAAATAACCTTATTTAAAATTGTCAGGTTGGAAGCATGTGGAAGAGGCCTTCAACTTGCATTGGATAGACAATGGCTAAGATGATGAAGATGATGATGAAGATGATGATGAAGAAGAAGAACGCGGAAGGATTACTGTATTTTATTTCTTTTTCTTCTTCTCCAAACTCTAATGCATTCAAAAAAACAGTAAAAAGAAAGAAAATACACCACTGTTCAGATGTTGATCCTAATAAGAAAAGTACATATTTTTTTATTTTAAAAAAAGTATTTCCAAAGCAGTCTGGAAAACTCCCAAGGTAAATTACAACTTACAAATTTTAGACATCACAGACGGGAAAATTAAAAGCAAGAGAACAACAATCCCGAAAAAAACAGATGGTGGGGCAATAATATTAAAACTGAGAAGATTGAAAAAGTTTTGCAAAAGCCTGCCAAAAAAACTAAGTACTGAACATGCTCTCAGATCTTATTTAGGTAATATGTTCAATAGCAAAGGCTCTGTCAGCTGTTTCTACCAACCAAAATTTGAAAAAAAAAATTATGGGACACATAGAAAGGTGGATGAAGCAACCACAAACAGATGGAAAACTTGAATAGGATAAAAAGGTATTTGAGATATTATTCCAGAATCTTTAGGCTTAACAAATGACCACCAATACCTCACCTTACAATCAGGGACATATTCCTTCATCCTGGATGATATATAAGAATACCAAAATAGGGACCATTGGCCATTTAGACCAGCATTCTATATTACCCGAAGGCCAACAGCTACATTTGGAAGCTCCCAAATTGATGGTCTTCTCTCATGATGCTTCCAAGAACCAGCATTTCATGGCTGGAATTTAGGAGACAGCAAAGAACCACCTGTGTTTGTAGCCCTTATAGCCTGATCCCTACAAAGGACTCCAGTCCTCTTTGAAAACAAGCAGATTTAACAGCAAAACTACGTGCTAAGTGAAAAAGTATCTCTTTCTTTCAGTCTGCTCTTCGTTTCAATGAACTCAGAGTTCATATACTGGACTGACATTCACATTGATTTCCACTATTTCCTCTTCATGACAGAGTAAAGCACCCAAGCACCATTGTCTTTCCTTGTAGGAAAACTACTCATCCCTCCAGTTCTATAGATTATCTTTTTGCATTCTTCCTTTCCCTTGCCCATTCTTGCAGCTTAAAGGGCTTCTTAAAATGTATCCCAGGCTAATCCAAAGTGAGACAGATCTTATGGCATGATCATAATGATGCAGAGGTTCACATTCAACCCAAGAATAGTCAATTTCAGAGTCTCCCAATGTTTTGGAGTTCTGCCTTTGACAGTCCTAGGGAATGTAGTGAAAGGCAAAGTCAACCCCTATTTTAGAGAAATTAATCAAAGTATTATGGAGTAGTTATAGAACTACAGGCAAGGGCCATCAAATTAAATTCTCTGCAATGTGTTGCAAAACACATCATCAAGAGGTAGCTGTCCAGAATCTTCTGAAAAACTTCTGGAATTTTTTTTTTGAAAAAGCACAACTTTCAAGGGAGACTGTTGTACAAATGATACCATCAAGTAGTTATTCCTTTTATTTAAGTGAAATCTAATCTAGATAGTTGAAACGTGCACACAGTCTTTTTATCCTAGTTTTTGTGGCATTGGCAAATAGTTCTCCATGGCATAGATCAGGAGTCTTCAAACTTGACAGCTTTAAGACTTGTGGACTTCAACTCCCAGAATTTCTCCTCTAGTCATGTTAGCTCAGGAATTCTGGGAGTTGAAGCCCACAAGTCTCAAACTTGCCAAGTTTGAAGACCCTTGGCATAGATTAACAACATCCTGTCTCCATTTGGGTTTTCTCCAGATGAACATCTCTCGCTTCTTCAACCTGTCTTTATGAAGCCTGGCCTCAAAAGCCCTCTATCAACATTGCGACACACCTCTGAAGCTGTTCTAATCTGTTCATATCCTTCTGGAAATGTGATGCCAGAATCCTACACTGGACTCCAGGTGTGCCTAGAGTAGAAGAAAGAAAGGACTTCACGCACGTCTGATACCATTCTCCTGCTAATGCAGCCCGGGACAGGTCCAGCTCTTCTGCTCCACATTCCTAGCTCATGTTCAGCTTGTTGTCAATGTTCACACTCAAGGCCCCTTTCTGATGTATGGCTTACAAACCATGAATCTCCCTTCATGGAGGGCATATAAGTATGCTCTATATAGCTTCATCCTTAAATATAGTTTCTTACATTTCTTCTTGTTGAAGGATAAATGAATCTTGGAAATGGGAGAGAACATCTTCAGATGAAATATAGGAGCATATTTTCCTTATCACTGGAAGCACCTTCATTTCTATGGACCAGCCCTAAAGGACAAAATACCCTCTTACAAATATTGCACCAATCTTTACAAAAAGTTCTGCATTATTTTCTCTGCTGCACTAAGTTAATAAGGTGATCTATTAAAATGTGCTGAAGTATTTCTCCTATATTATTATTCTACATAATGAATATTACCTTAGTAAATATTTAAACTTCTAAATCATTTTTAATTGCTAATTTTCCTCCCACTGGCCCATATTGGCAATAACCACTAATTCAGAAAAAAAAATCTATTTGGATTACAGCTTGCCCAAAGACATCATCAATCTTTCCCTGAAAGTCATGCCTCCCCCTGAGATAATTCCAGGCTTATTTCGAAGTGGGTCACTCCCTCCCATATGCTCTTGGGGATAGGATCAAACAGATTCTGATTTGAATTCCTGCAGAGGAGATGGCTTCCTTCCTTCCCTAGTTGCAGAATGACAACCGAGAAAGATTGCTCAGAGAAATAACATTTGAGAAGGGAGGAAAAACAGGATGAATATATTAGATTCCATAGAGGCTGCAAATATCAGTGGGCTCCTAATGTACACCTTCTCTCTGTGTGTCCTATCTCTATTACAGAAAATGGACCTGTCCATTTTATTTATAGCTGAGCCTAGTCATTCTAAAGTGGGATGTGCCAGAGTCATCTCTGGGGGTAGGATGTTATGTGTATGAATGGGAGGGCAGGGTAGTCATTTGTGGGACTTATTTTCTATAACATTCTGCTGCTGTTTCATCGTTTTGGTGCCAAGAAAAGAGACTCTTAGCACAGGGTTGAACTGTGAAGTTCTTGATGCTCTTTGATGGCGATAAGGATTCAGGCAAAGTTCCTAGCTAGAACATCTTAAAACAGGACAAGAAGCAACAGCTGCAAACTAACCAAGGAGAAAACCAATCAAGAAATAAGGAGAAATTTCCTGACAAGGAGAACAATTAATCAGTGGAACAAGTTTGCCTTCAGAAGTTGTGGGTGCTCCAACACTGGAGGTTTACAAACAAGAGATTGAATGGCCATTTGTCCAGAATGGCATAGGGACTCCTGATTGAACAGGGGTTGGATTAAAAAACCTCCAAGGCCCTGTTGTGGTTCGCCGGCAGCTGGTGCGGACGGCGGAGATATCGGACAGTGAGGACGAAAGATTACCAGTCAGGGAGTCTGGAGAAGACTCAGACAAGGGTCCTGTGTCCAATGCAGAGATGGTGCTGGGACCATGTGGGAGTGGGGTGCTGCCTTTGGAGCCTTCAGAGTCTGGCAGCAGCGAGGCAGAAGACCCAGGGGAGCCTGTTCCCAGTGCACGTGTGCGCAGAGCTGCTAGAAGGTGAGAGAAGCTGAAGCAGAAGGGGCGACTCAGGAGGAAGGCTGGGAGATGATAGCCCCTCCCACAAGGGATAAAAGTCAGACCTCAATGATGAAGAGCTTTGCAGGAAGCAAAGCAATTCAGTAACCTCCGAGTCCTTCGTGAAGCTCTGTACTCTGGTTGTATTTTTCTGGGTTTTGGGGTTGGTTTATGTTAGCCTTCATTGGACTTCTGTTTTTTGGCAGCATTCTACAGCACTGAAAGGCGTGCTCTTACCTGGAGGAACTGTGTGTTTTGGCTGGGAATGCAAGTAATTCCCAGCATCGCATTAAAAAAGGTTTTATTTTTAAATCCAGTTTGTGTTTTATTAAGTTTAACGAAGTCTGGGTCAGAACAGGTCTGTTCTGACTCTGCTGTTCTGCCAGCAAGCAACCAAGCTCAGAACACGGAACACAGTGTTTGGTTATGCTATATGAATAAATCTCATAAAGGTAGACCTCCCTTAGTGAATGTTCAAAATTACAATAGACCCCTCCAAAAGTTACAACCCTGTTCTGGAGTTCCAATGGTGCCCACATTTTGGTTGCTTGGCAACCAGCTCTCCTTTAGGGCCGGTTGTAGCTGTCTGTGGCCAGGTGATGAGATTTAGAACTCTTTTGCCTTTTCTCCCTGATTTCTGACAAAAAATACCCATAGGAGGGCATTGATTCATTTAATGACCACGATGTTCATTTAGCAACTGCCCAAAAAGGTCATAAAATCAGGTTGGTCTCACGGGTGCTTCAATCTATGACTGTAATGACATACAATGAAAGTCGGGTTTCCCTGATGGTCATAAGCAGGGGTGGGCTGCCTGCTGGGGGTTCACAGGGATTCGGGAGAGCCCCTAGCTAAGATTCTGTGCAGTTCCTAGAGCCCCCAAATCCCACTCCTGGCTGGCCCCACCCCACCCACCCCGCCCCTCCCAGGAGTGGCCCGTTTTGGATGCAGGTAAGTGCAGGGCATGCAAGGAGGTTCGGGGAGGGTGAAAAATGGGCCTCCTGGAAGTTTGGGAAGACTGGAAATGGGACCGTTTCCAGCTTCCAGAGAGCCTCCGGAGCCCGGGGAAGGCAAAGTACTATCTGTCATACTTTACAAAGGAAGAGGTAGAAGGCCACAGAGCAGACCTTCAGGTGCTTGTTAGAGGTTACGAAACAGTCGAGTTGATTACACTGAAGATAATCCAATCATTAGTATTCAATCACAAGCAAAACGCTGCATCTCCTTTTGTGGGACCGGCGTTTGCCACTTCCTTTCAAATTCCATGTCTCTGTGATAGTATCTGTGTGTCAAAGCACATTAGCAGTCACCTTGGCCAAGTTTGTGTAGCTCCATACCCATTACATAACTACACATTCTTTTTATCCTCCAGCCTCAGAGAGGGGAGAGAGAAGGCACAGAAGTTTACATTCAAGGCATACCCGATCCCTTTGTGATCTACGCCCACCTTAGCTACCAGAGGAGAGGTCGTGACAAAGTCATTTTCTTCCTGTCTGGCAGAATTGTGCTCCAGGCAACTTCTGTATGTAAAAATAAAATGGAGAAAGAACTTAATCTGTCCTAACAGGTACTTGGAATAATAAACCAGCCAACAATGTTTAAGCATCTTAGGGACATAATGGAATGGCTTCAGAGCCCTCGACAACATTTAGCTCAAGTGACAGGTTGACTGTGTTCTACTCAGAGCCACACATTTCCAGAGGAATAATGCAGAAAAGAGCTGCTGCAAAATGGCAACCCGGCTTATGGGAAGTAGAATTCGATCCATCCCGAAAGAGAGTACTGTAGCGTGCTTAAAAAGAGATTAACCTCAGAAGGGAAAGTTTGGAAGTGAAATAATAAGTAACGTGTCCAGAAAAATGTGTATTTTCATGGGATTTTCTTTTCAAGTTTGCAAATGGTGGTAGAGGTGGGACACAATCAAAATAACTGGCAACAGGACAATATCAAACCTGAGAAATTCATATATAGGGTACATGGTTACCATCCAAACCACCACTACAATCAGTGCTAATTAGACAAATTATAAAAATCTCTTAACATATGTTGTTACTGGATTAAGGATACAAACTAACTGCCTCCAGAAATCATGGGCACCCCATCACTGGAGGCTTTTAAGAAGAGACTAGACAGCCAAATGTCTGAAATGGTATAGGTTCTTCTGCTTGAGGAGGGGGCTGGACTAGAAGACCTCCAAGGTCCCTTCCAGCTGCATTCTAATAACCTCTCTGATATTAAGTCATTGTTTATATTTGAGTTCACCCATAGCTTGCAGCTTCTTTCCAACAGTGTAGCTTACGTTCTTGGAAAATGAAGAACAGCAAAACCCATAAATTTCAGGCTGGGAAATGAGATGCTCAATGAATCTGAGAGTCGTACATTTTATCCTAAAGGAAATCAACCCTGGCTTGTCCTTTGGGCAGAGACTGAAGCCGAAGCTCAAATACTTTGGCCACCAAATGAGAAGAGACGACACCTTGGAAAAGACTCTGATGTTGGGAAAGATGGAAGGCAAAAGGAGAAGGGAACAGCAGAGGATGAGATGGTTAGATAGTGTCATCAATGCCACAAACATGAAAATTACACAGTGGAAGATGGTGGGGGCTGGCTGTGGTCCATGGAGTCTCAAAGAGTCAGAGATGACTTAGTGAGTGAACAACAACAACAAAATTAGATTTTAATATGAAATTTGACACTCTTTCCTCTTTCCCAAAGGATTCCCATATTTTGCATCTTAGTTCTACAGTCTGAAGTCCAATTATCAAACAGCCAAATTGTTTTAGTTTATATGGGCTTACTTCTGAACAGATGTGCAAAAGAAATTGGGCAATATGGAACGTCCTGGGTGTTATTGAAAGCTGACCACCATACTGTACAAATTAAAAAAATAAAAAGCTCCAAACCAGTGGTTGGACATTTGTTTGGGGTTAAAACGTTCTCCAATTCAGTTCCTGGCATGTCAGGTTTATAAAATAGATTAGCAGGAGAAAATATGGATTGAGAAGTCTTACCTCTACTCTAGATATGTCCTAATCGGCACGTTTATAGCATATTTTGTCTACTCTGGAAGACACAAAAACAGTTGTGATTTACAACCTGCAAAGGATTTGCACACTCTGGAATGCACCTGGATCTAACCGAGAAGGAGGGAAATGTAGTCACACGCATTCAGAAGTTGGGGAAAGACCGATTTCAGTGGTAAGGCACACCCCGCCATCGGTGCTTCGAAGAAGCCGTTGAGATGCTAGCACCTGGAACTTTCCACTTCCTTAAGCTGGATTTGAACTAGTATCAGAAGTGCAACTCTCTAACTCTTTCCCTCCACGGTAGGGCATTTGCCTTCCAGCTCGTAAAAACCAAATACAGACCCTAGGCAAAATGAATCATTTCATGTTGACAGGAAGACAACAAGTTTGTAAACGGGAGTCTCTTCAGCATGTGGATAAGCTTTTAACATTCCAATTGTCTCACGGATCATCCGATCTGTCCTCTCTAAGGAGATGGTATCTAAACTTTTGCATGCTGAAGTGTCACTTAAAAGCTTTGCACTGGCAGTTCACACAGAGGTCAGCATGAAGGCACAGGATGTCTCTCATCTAAGGCTTGGCTGGGGACTCAATCCTCTATGAAAGGCAGTGACACCCCTCACAGTTACTGACACAGGACGGGATGCGGTCAAATATTCACGAATCCCATAGAAAGGGGTATATGCTCCATAGAACACATGGCAGAGTTTTAAATCCTGTCTAGCGTAGTTTGAAGTTGTTATTTTTAAGAATTATTCCCTAATGATGTGTCATGGCAGGTTTTATAGCCTTTCTGATTTTTTTCCCTTCGCAACCTCCTCTAGATACCCAGTGGCATGCAAGAAGGAGCATCCTTTCTAAAGATTGTGTGAAAAGCAACTATGAAGTGCTTCCCCAAGTTTCTGTATTCTTCAGAAGAGCAAGCAGCTTGAACAGATAGCATTTTTGGGGAGGGGACTTTTAATGACCTGGTAATCCCTTGCATTGGGGTGGAGTCAGGGCAACTAAATGGAGTGGAGTGTTTACTGGCTGAATGCCCTTCCTGTCACCAATGCAGAGTTTGCAGCTAATATTTACTTATTGTACCCAGAGAGAGAAATACCTGCCACTATCTAGGATTGAACTCACAGCCTTGCCCAGACAGCAATGCATCAGCAGAATTAAACCAGGATCAGTTCTATTCTCCACTAGGGAATAACCAGCTATACGTCACACCAAAGGCCTATTCAGTCCAGCATACCCTATCTTGAATAGGTCAACCAATGTTTTTGGGGAAGCCCACAAACCCAAGAGAGGAATTGTTTTTTGCTGTACTTTTTTGCCCATCTGATATTCCATTGAATGAAGAATTGATTAATTATGTGCCATCCAATTGGTGTTAACTTTAGCAATCATACAGAATTTCTCTAAGATGATCTGTCCAGAAATAGGTGCATTCCTCACTTCTGTGCTGGAGTCCATTCACCTTGCTGGTAGTTCTCCTTTTTTGTGTCCACATTTCCCAAGTGTTATTTATTTTTCCAGAGAATCAGATATTCACATAATGTCTCCAAAATATGACAGTTTGAGCCTGGACAGAGTGAGAACTCTGGATCAATGTAGTATAAGATCCATTGTTTGTTCTCTTGACAATCCATGGTATCCAGGAGCCTGCTCTAACACCCAAGTTCAAAGCCTTCTTCCTGTCTTGCTTCTTCAAAGTCTAACTTCATTTCTACACAGCAAAGGAATCACTGTCTGCCTAATTTGGATCTTAAGGATCCTTGGAGAAATAGTAAACTCATCAAGCTAAAGGGCTTAGAAGTTTTTAAAAGCTGTAAGATGCTTTGGAAATTGTAGATCAAACTATCTAGAGGAAGGTTAGGTTAGACAAAATTTTATAGCAAATATACTGTTTACTCGTGAAAGTTTCCCGATTCAACCTAAATTAGATCTCTAATATTTTGACCTACAAGTACTGACCATTGCTCAATGTTACAGGGTGTAAATGGAAGAATTGGCTAAAATACTTTGGAAGAATTCCACTTAGGAAGGATGCTGTAGAGGACAATTTGAATGTTTTTCAGGGACAGTGTCAAGTGGCCTGGTGATGAAGATGCTTGCCTTCCACTCAGAAGGTTGAGAGTTCAATCCTAGGTAGTAGCAGATGTTTCTCTCTCCTTGAGTGCAAAGAAAAAAAAATATCTGCTGCAAATTCCACATGGTGTCAGGGAAGTAAAAGCTCAGCTCCATGACTCCATGACTGAGAATCTACTACAGAGTTTTAGCTGTACAATTTGGGATGAACACCCTTTGAATGGTGTGGAAGTAGGAATGGATTCCCAGAGGAAAAAATTGCAGACTACAGGAACCATTTGCACTACTCAGGTGACCCTGAAGATGCAGATAAACCTCCAAGTGCTCAAAAAGGATGTGAATGACCAGCTGTCTGTAAGGAATATAAATCCTTCCATTCCCCACCATCCTGTCAGAGCTGAAGAAGCTTCTTGGATGAGAAGTGAAACTTCAAAAGAAAAAATGGAAAGTCCAGTTGCCTCCTGAAAAAGCACCTTTGGGGCAACCGTGATTTGTAGGACTGAGAACCTCTACGGGTGCTCAGCTCCAAGGGTGGGATTTTACCAGTTCGGACTGGTTCTATAGAACAGGTTGTTATGATTCTGTGCAGTTGGGAGAACTGGCAAATCATGCCCCTGGCTGGCCCTGCCCCACCCCTCTCCACCCACCCCTCCCCTCCCTTCCCGATCAGTCCTTATTGCACATGTGCAACATCGCACACACGCCCGACATTGCTGACTGCATTCTTCCCCAGCCAATCACCCCTTAAGGTCTTTCTTTTTCTCCCTTCCTGACGATCAGCTGTTCCTATTATCAGCTCTGCCGGGATTCCCCTCGTCTTACTGCTTTGTCCAGGAAGCTTCCCTGAGGCCCAGAAGACTGAAAAAACAGAGGAGGGGGGGGGTGTTGCAAAAAAAAGGAGAAGAAGAAAAAGCCACACCCACCCAATCACATGGCCACGCCCACCTAGCCATGCCCACAGAACTGGCTGTTAAAAACATTTGAATTCCACCTCTGCTCAGCTCCATGCAGTCGCCCTGACTCTACCCCAAATTAAGGGATTACAGGATTGTAAAAAAGGAAGTTTAGTACTAAGGAAACAAAAGTTGTGATATTTGATAGGCATGGGCTATAGTCATTATAGCCAAATAAGAAATGCATTTTAATTTTAAAAAATCATTAAAGTCAATTGGTCAAAGTGTAATCTCAATGTTCCCTTTTCTTTTTTCACTATCTCAGTAAAACCGAATGCAAGGAAAGGAGTTTTGCATGACATCTATGTCAAATTATTTATTATGCATAACCCTAATTAATCTCAATTTTTAATACCAGACATATTGGAGAATTCTTCATTATAGGTCAAGTGCCTGTTCTGAATATTTGTAGGCAGAGTGTGCTAATAAAAAGTTATCAAAGAACAAGAAAAGGTTAAGGGAAATATGCCTTGCTATTGGAATTGCCAAATATCAAAATTACACCAATGCTAAAGAAAGTTACGTTGGGAGTTCCGGTTTGTTGTGCACGATTCCTGCTGCGCTCGCCGCTGGAGTGCCTCCGATCCAGCTGGATTTGGAGGCTATAGTTATCCTGTAGAGATAACTGAAGATAGGGGAGATCTGGGCACGGGTCTGGGGGCATCACAACGCTCTTCCTCAGCCGGCTCAACTCCCTTTTCCAAAGGCGGTGGAGCGGCGGTCAGCAATGGCCGCCACAAAGAACCTTTCAGCCGGACAAGTTTGTGCAGGAGGAAGTTGAGAAAGTGAAAGTTTTTGGCTGAACCGGGACAACAAGTAACATCTGAATACCCTGGATATTTAGCTCTTTAAAGGATACATTGTTTCCCAAGAAGATCGTAAAAAGCTGTGGATGAAAGTGGAAAGGGAAAGTTTTTTTCTTCCACTCTCCTTCCCTACGGAGATAGCAGATGGAAATCGGAAATACCCGCTTTGGCAACAGAAAGTAACTAATTTTGAAAATTAAAGCCAAGGGGACATTAAAGATTTCTGAACATTGATATTTAAAAATCAAAATCTTTTTGCTATAAGTGGGAAGGGAGAGGTAAATGATTTATACTAAAATTTTGCTGGAGGAGACTTCTTGGAGTTTATAAGATCAGAGACTAAACTGCAATAAAACTTCTAAAAAATCATTTTGGAATTGTGTAATTGAACTCTACCCCAGGAAGAGAAAGTATTAAAAGAAGAAAGTGCTAAATGAAGCAGTTTGTGTTGATTTTGATTGCTGGATGACTTTGGGACTTTTGCAAACTATCTTTTGAAAGACTAAAAACATTTGGATTGTTTAAAAAAAAAACACCTCACAATGGCATTATCTGTGGAAGAATTGAAAATGGAATTTAAAAAGCTAAAAGAAGAGGAACAAGAAGGCAAGGGCTCTTCTGGATCTGTTTTTCACTTCTTAGAAATGGCGATTTCTACTTATCAGGAAATACAGCAACAAGAAAGCTGGGATGATGAAGAAGAAGCCATCTTTAATGGACAAACAACTTTAGTTGAGGAAGAAAAGGGAAAAAGGGGAAAGAAAATGGAGAATTCAAGATTTAGAAAAAACAATCAAGAAAGGGAAAAATAAGGTGAAAAATTGATATAATGTCAGAAAGCAACAGAAAAGAGGAATACAAGAGAGAGAGGGGAGACTAAGAGGGTGGAGATTGAGAGATGGGGGGTTAAAAAGGCTAGATTCGACAAGATAGGAGGGGAAAAAGGGAAGAGAAGTTATAAAGGCTTAAAACAAGATGTTAAAAAACAGGTTTTTTTAGAGACAAAGGGTAAAATACAATTTAAAAAAAGATTCTGCAAAAGTACATAAGATTGTATTGTATTTGTATTTGAAATAGTTAGAAAATTGGAATATTTTATGTGTTAATAGAATATTGTAGGGAATGTGTAAAATGTCTAAGATTTAATAATAGAGTTTAATTAATTAATTTGTTATGGAACATTGTTTTTACTATACTATAAGCTTATTATGTTTTTTATTTTAAAATGTTACGTAGAATGTACTAAGCAGAATCAGAATGGAAATTATGTATTATTTTAAGTGTTAAATTTGGGGGAAAGATAGAAAGGCGTCATACTTCAACCAGTGATTACAGGAAAAATTTTGTATTAAAGAGAAAAAATAAATAGATAATTGAAAAAGAACGGACAAAGGATATAAGTATAATGATTTAAATTGAGATGAAGTAAATAAAATAGAATTAAGAGAGTGAAAAGAGGGGAGAAGACATATAGAAAATATAGAATGTTAAATAAGATATGAAATAGTATATAAGGTGAGCATGAATTTGATTTATGTCTGTACAAAAAGATGTAACCCGGGGATAAGTCGCTTTCTAAAAAGAAATTTTATGTTTTCATGTTACATGTTTTGTTTGTTTATGTTTGTTTATTGAGAATTAAGAATGTTGGATGAGAACATATGAAATTGTAAATAAGACATATGAAAGTATAAGTTTAATGAATAAAATTGAATAGAAGTAAAGGGAAAAATAGTGAGAACTTGGAAAAAGAGTAATAAGATATGAAGTTGAATACACAAGATGCATATTAAATTGTGTTTGTATGGAAATGTGATAATTTGGAATTATGCTGTACTTAAACAAGATGTTTTATTTGTTTTGTTAAAACTTAATAAGCAGTTTTTAGAAAAGATGTTTTATGTTCTTACGTTTTATGTTTTGTTTGTTTGTGTATTGTCTTTGAAAATTAATAAAATTTGTTTTTTTTTTTAAAAAAAAGAAAGTTACGCTGGAAAAGCAGCTGGCACTCAAAGTTCAGGAATTATTTGGAGGACTTATGAACTATGCACAGATAAATCCAACACTGAGAATATCCAGAAACTGTACACTCACAGATTGTAGAAAAGCTCTCTTGTAGAGCCAGCATTAGCAGAGAGCCAGTTTTTAATGTGTGTTACTATACACAGTGCTGCATTTTAATTTTGCTTTCCATCAGCTCCAACTGTTTTGCCACAGTTATTAAGTGGATTATGCGGTCATTAAATGAATCCAGCTTCCCCCATTGACTTCGCTTGTTAGAAGCCAGCTGGAAAGATCACAAATGTCAATCATTTGACCCTGACATTCTGCAACTGTGATAAACACAGGCCAGTTGTCAAGTGCCTGAATTTTGATAATGTGACCATGGTGAGATGCTACGACAGGCATTATTGTGAGATTTGATTGTAAGTCACTTTTTTCAGTATCGTTGTAACTTTGCACAGTTGCTAAATCAATGAGTTAAGGACTCCCTTGTGAAGAATCACTTTGAAGTATTTGTTCATCCTGGACACTCACTTTTATATTATCACCCATTCGTTCATGACTCTACCTCTTCTTGTTCTGCCAAACACAATTTTCACCACAAGCAGTTGACTATCATGTCTGTATAACAAAAGGAAATGTGCATTTTGCTTCTTTTCACATGCATTTAGAGGTCCTAAAATGTCTCCATCTTCCCATCTTTTGTAAACAATTTAGCATAGTGGAGAACTTCATCTATTTGCTCCAGAATGTCCCTATTTTAGATGTAATTGGCGTCCATTGAAATGAAGTTGACCTCCAGAAGGTTCATTCCAATGATGTTTTTTTTTTTTGCAAAACATTAGTTAATAGGAACTTTGTGTTTCCATCTGATATTTTCCATCCAATGCCAGGGAACACAGTAAGTCTTGCAAAACATTTGAAAGATGCTTTGTTTCATTTGTGCTGTCTGGCAGTGTGGGATTAAGCTTCCAGAGCTGCATTAACACTTTGATCTCATGCTAACAAGCTCTTCCAAAAGCTCTGGAGCACCAGTTCGCCTATTTACAGTTATCTGAAAGGTTTAAAATGGATAAAAAGACTTACGGTTTAGAGCAAAGTAAGTCGGAACTTGAAATACAATTGTATGCTGACAAAGAACATGCAATTGCTAAATTGTACAAACTTTGGTTAATAAATGAAACAGAGGGGGAAAAAACAGGTTGAAGAATGTATGATGAAGTGGCAGGGGTGGGATTCTACCGGTTCAGACTGGTTCTATAGAACTGGTTGTTATGATTCTGTACAGTTCAGAAAACTAGCAAATCGTGCCCCACTCCATCCACCCCACTCCTCCCTGCCCAGTCAGTCCTTATTGTGCATGCGCGACATCGCACACATGCCTGACATAGCTGACTGCATTCTCCCCCACCCAGTCACTCCTTAAGGTATTTCTTTTTTCCCCTCATGACGATCAGCTGTTCTGATGATCATCTGTGCCAGGATCCCCCTCGCTGTCTTACTGCTTTGCCCAGGAGGCCCAAAGAAGCCTTCTGGAAGCAAAAACACACCCCAGGAGGCTTCCCTGAGGCCCAGGAGGCAAAAAATGGGGGGAGGGTGTTGTATCTAGATATTTGCATACTCGTAATACTACATTCTGATTGGACTGCCATTGCCGCCTATTGATTGGTTACTTAACTATTGTTGCAATTGGTCCACCTGATGGTGGGAAGTTTAAGAAGCTGTCATTGGCTGCGAGCCGTGAGCAGCCGCTATAAAAGAGGCTGCCGCGGCTCCGGTTTTGTTGAAGTTACTGTTAGCTAATAAAGAGCTGAATTCACACTGGTCTCGAGTCAGATCTTTCCCGCGACAGAACAGAGGGTGCTGCAGAAAAAAGAAGAAGCCATGCCCACCCAGTCATATGGTCATGCCCACCTAGCCACACCACCTAGCCATGCCCACAGAACCCGTTGTTAAAAAATTTGAATCCCACCCCTGTGAAGTGGCCTTAGAATTTTGGTTATAATACACCAGTGGATCAATGGGAAAATATGTGGTTAAAAAGGGTTGAAATTCGTGTTCACATTGTGTTATAAACAGAATGTTTATCATTGGTATGGGAAAATATGTGGTTAAAAGGGTTGAAATTCGTGTTCACATTGTGTTATAAATAGAATGTTTATCATTGGTATGTGATGCCAGAGAAATTATCTTGATTGTATAAATCATGTATGTTGAAAAGGTAAACAATGCAATGGGACATTCTGTCATGCTTCATGGATGCGTAAAAAAGCTACACAAATTTGAATCCAAACACTACTTTGATACAGAGGATTTTAAAGATTAATATTCAATGGAAGCCAGAACTTTTCCTTTTAGGATTAATGGATAAACAGAAAAAAAAAGCCATAGAAGATTATTTCAATATATGATCGCAGCAGCGAGATTATTATATGCCCAGAGATGGGCAGATTCAACTCTATCTGATACGGAAGAATGGTTGGTGAAGTTGACAAATTTTGCTGAAATGGATAAAATGAGTTCTTTGATTAGAGAAAAGACACTATCTATATTTATTGATAAGTGGAAACCTGTTATGGATTCTGCGTAACAATTTTAAAAAATGAACTTATGACTTGTGGTTTTGATGATCGGAAGAATAGATTACAGAAAGAGGAGCACCACAAAGTAACTTTAGAGAGGTCAAAATATATTTGTACTTGTAACTGCTGTGAAGAATATCAGAAGCTATGTCTTTATACTTTTTTTCCCTTTTTTAGTATTTTTCCTTAACTCAATTTATATTGACTGTTTCCTAGTATGATTTGATAGCTTATTGTTCCCTATGACTATTATTAAGAATTGTACCTGATGATTCTTGACTCTTGACAAATGTATCTTTTTTTAATGTACACTGAGAGCATTTGCACCAAGACAAATTCCTTGTGTGTCCAACCACACTTGACCAATAAAGAATTCAATTCTATTCTATTCTATTCTATTCTATTCTATTCTATTCTATTCTATTCTATTCTATTCTATTCTATTCTATTCTATTCTTAACATCTCTTCCTACAATTTTCACTTTCTCTTTGATTTCTCTTTTTTTCTTCTTCCTTTCTTACTGTCTATTAGATTGTGTTGATTATTCAGACATTTATCCCTTTATTATAAGCCATGTGTGTCTGAATTGATACATACACAATGGCATTAGCCCTTCCTTACCTTGCATTTTGTATGAATTTAAACCTAACACACATTATAGTAAACCTAACAATCTTGGCATGCCATCATATAAAAGAGGAATCACGGTTTTACAGGATGTTTACTGCAGTATCCAGAGCTTTAAGAAAGTTAATTATCTATGCCTAGCAAATTGATTCAAAACTGAATCAGTGCCAGCTTCTTTGAAAAGTCCTTAGAGGCACAGGAGAATTCTTCTGAGGTTCCTGCAGGAAGACACATGTGTTCAGGTGTGTAAATTTTTTCCCCTCCATCAACCTTGCTGAGAACTTTCTCAGAGTTAAAATCTGACTTCTGAAAATAAAAAATTCTACTTCACCTAATTCAGCACATTACCTAAGAACATCAGAGGAGGCAAAACTCAGTTGATTTATAGTTCAGATTACATCTCTGCCAGAATGCCATAGGAATTTAGAACAAATGCTAAGAAAAAGACACTGTATCATAAAGAAGAGATAATTTAAATTCAAAAAAAAAAAAAAAAAACCCTGCAAGGAAAAGCTATTCCATACCAGAAAAAGTAAGTGGTGAACTGTAGTTGGGATACTCCCATCTTTTGGTTGAGGGCCAATAAACTGAGTGTGAATCCAGAATGAAGACGAACTATGGTTGGGTGGAACATGGGCCTGGGAATAGAACTCTTTTTATATTGATTTAAATAAAACTATTTAACACAATAAAACTATTTAAACACTATTTACTGCTACCCTACAAAGCGACCTTGACTATGTGTCAGAATGGTCAAACAATTGGCAACTTCAAATCTCAACCAACAAATGCTCTGTCTTACACATTGGCAACAAAACTCAGAACACTAAATACAACTGGGTGGATACAACCTCGTAGACAACCCTTACTGTCAAGAACCTAGGAGTACTCATTTCAAAAGATCTAATCCCCAGAGTTTGCTGTAACAGCATTGCCAAAAAAGCATTAAGAGTTGTTAACCTAATTTTGCAAAGTTTTTTCTCTGGTAACAGTACTGCAAACCAGGGCATACAAAACCTTTGCCAGACCAATTGTTGAATACAGCTCATCTGCCTGGAATCCACACTGTATAACGGACATTAATACAATTGAACGAGTCCAGAGGTATTTCACGAGAAGAGTACTCTACTGTGTCCAGCCCGAAATTGACATTTGTGTAGCCATTTTAGTTAGGCTTAGTATATATTCTTTTTATTACTTTTTCTTTGGTGGTCATGGGGGAAGGGTTTTGGGCTTGCCACATTCCTAAGGGGGGAGGAGTGGAGATAAAAAGAGTTGTTTAGGCTCGGTGGTTCTTCTTCCCATGGGAAAATGAGCTGTCCATGCTTAGGCCCCTTGAGGTGGAGATTTATGACATCAAGCAATGTTGAATTACTTCTATTGGAGAATGTGACATTGGGGGTTGTTTCTAACTTCTGATATTGTGGGGTAATTCTGGGTTGTGTCAGACCTGGAATTACCATGGACTTTGCCAATTTGATGTTCTCCTAAACAAGTTAGATGGGTTCAATACTTCAAAAGATTCAATTTCCAATTGAAGTACCTCCCAGGGGGGAAGAATCTACTAGCAGACACACTGTCTAGGAAGCCCCAATTTGCCAGTAAGTGAGAAGAAGTATTTCACCCCATCATTCCACCGTCCCCTCAAGAGACGGTTCAAGTAAGCACACAGGCACAAGCCCGACCCCCAAAAAACAAAGACAAATCAGAAGAAGACATTGGTCAGCCATTTATCTGAAACAGTATACGTTCTCCTGCTTGAGCAAGAGGCTGGACCAGAAGATCTTCCAGCTCTATTCTATCCATTCATTCATATCTGCTAGGAAGTTTCCTCAATATTCCATCTGTGGTGGCACCCCAGCTCTCACCTGGCGCCAGATCAGTTCTTGTAGTTTTAATTCTTAAAATCATTGCTTATTTTAATTATTGATGGCCTCAGTCCCACGAGATTCTAATGGTCTGTAAAATAAACATGATTGCAAAGTAATAATAATAATGCAAACAGTAAACCATAGCAGAAGCAAAGTGTGAAAATACGCATATGCCTACTGAATAACTCAGTAGTGTGTGATGTGATTTGGGGTTGGAATGGGGTGGGGGAGAATGAGGTTTATGATTTAATCTTTAATGAATCCAAAATTATCTGCTCATCTTTTATTATAAATCTAACTGGAATAGGGCTAGACAGCTCATTCTACTTTCAGTCGGTGTCAAATTTGCATGTATTCATCCATAACTCTGTTGTACCATCTCCCCGTTGTCAGCAGATATTTTAAAACTCTCCATGAAGTTTTATATGTGAATATTTAAATACAGTGCTAATAGATTCTTTCTCTCTCTCTCCAAAAGTGTATTTATAGATACTTTAAGGTTCCTATTTCCAGATATATTTTATCTTAAAATGCATCTCAGTATATATATATATTTTCAGCCATAATTGAGCCATGGAAGAAAGTGCAAAATCTAAACCATGGTGCCATGAATTAGCCATCCTCAGTTTAGTCAGATGAAGAACACAAAGACCCCTAAGAATGAAGGTTAATTCAGAGCAACTTCCTTCCTCAAGCCAAAATAGCAAAAATATGCACAGAAATGGAAAGATATGTCAAACCTCACCCCTTTCCTAAGAGGTCTGTAGGGGGTGTGCATAAGCGCACCAACGTGCCTACCGTCCCTGTCCTATTGTTTCTTTTATTTTTCTTATATGTACCCATTTCATATATTCATAACTATGTATATACTTATACTTATTATCTTGTAAACGATTGACAAATCAAATAAATAAATAAATAAAAATAAAATAAACCCCCACAAGAGAAGAATGGATGGGGAAAGTGATGGGTTGGCAGATATGGCAAAATTGAAAGCTTTAATTTCAGAAAAGATCATATCTAGTTTTGTTTCTACCTAGAAATGGCTACTGGACTTTGTGCTCAAAAGATTAAAAAGTTTTGGGTTCTGCAGATTAAGTTAGTTTGTTATAGAAATGGGTAGTACTTGTAAACAGCTGGGGATGCAATTCTATTTTGTATTTACTACACTGAAAAAAGTTGGAGGTCATTTTTTTCTTTCCCCCTTTTCCCTACACTTCTCCTTCCCCTTTCTCTCCCTTTTCTCTACTATCTTTATTTTCATTTGTATTTCATTTGATAATCCTAATTTTTTAAAAAATTGAAAAGCCAGAATATGGAGAAGGGTCTTTATCCTACCCAGCCAGAGATAAATATGAAGAGCTTCAGTCATCAGTGCAGAAAATCTATCTATGTGATTGCTAGGAATCAAAATGACTTGATGACACAGAAACAATCAATCAAACAATCTTAACAGAATAACAGAGTTGGAAGGGACCCAGGAGGTCTTCTTCTCCAAGCTCAACCAGATAACCCTATACCATTTCAGACAAATGACTGTCCAATCAATCAATCAATCAATCAGAGGTTTAGAAAGACAATGCAGATCATGGATGGAGCAACCTTTCCTTATAAACATCTTGACTTCCAGAGCTGATCCTGGCTTTCATTTTTCTAAGACCAAGTTCCTCTGTCCTTTAGCTATTTCCTCGTTGAAACCATGCACATTTACAATTTGGCTTATCTCATCCTTTTGCTCCCAGTCCTGCTGTTGAACAGAAAACAAAACGGTGACCTTCTTCATTACTGTGCAGTTCTTGGTGAAATTTCACCAGAGCTCTCTGCAGCTCTAGGCAGGAGGAGAAATAATTACATTCTGATCTGCACTTTAATCTGGGAGCTCAGTTTTTTTCAGAATTCACAAAGGTCAAATTGCACAAGCATTGCTAAACTGGAATGGAGACACTTTGGGTTTGAAAGAGCCTGAATGGGCTCAGCTGAGTTTATTTTCAGGGCTACTGAGACAATAAAATGGAATTGCTTCTATCAGCAGTTGGAAGAAAGGCTGAGATATAAATATGATTTTATTAAGAAGGGGAAAAAAGAATCCCTTCTAATTACACAAATCTGTTACAGAATTGCTTTCTTAGCACAACGTCTTGCCAGCCACAACAACAGAGTTCCACGCTCAAAAATGTGCATCTCTCTTAAGATGCATAAGCTTCACCAAGGCAATATAACTTCTTGCCATTTATGGAGAACGTTTAGCAAAATGAAAAGTATCAATACTATAAAATCAATAACCTCATTAATCAACTTACAACAGCAAAAAAAAAAAAAACAATCCTTCAAAAATGAAAAAGAGACTTGCCACAGGGGAGGAAATCAACTTGAAAAAAGATTTGGAAAAGCCCAAGAAAATGAACTGATGGTTGGCACCACAGAAGGATTTCACAGGCAGGAGACTCACCCAAAAGACCTCCTCTAATCTCAAAAGCAGAGACAAGAGGGACAGGGCCTCCGGAGGTCCATTGGTTCTTATGTTAAAGATAAGTCAGTGGGATGACCCGGGCATGACACAAAAATAACAAAGTCACAAAAGTAGAATAATTTCCCTTTAATGCCTCCAACTTGGCCCCCAATGTCCAATTATTCTCGGCTGGATAACAAACTCTTCAAAAAACAGTCTACGAAGGGCAGAAATGCAGTCCGAACGCAAAGTAAAGATAATTAGAAATTTAAAAAACCAACACAAATCACACTGAAGCAATTAACACGGCAGGCCAGAATGATAAATTGCAGACTTTCAAAGGATAACAAAAACCCAGATAAGCCTCGACCAAGATAATGCATGCTTTGCTTCCAGCAAGGAGCCGTGTGCCAACACCCCACTTATATCCTGTTCTCCCAGCTGCAACTAATGAAAGGGATCAGGGCCTTCTTCTCTCTCGTAAGCCAAGTTGCTCCCTTCTACATTCCTCCCTGCATGCCCTAGGATGAAGAGGGAATGGCCCTGGGTCTTCCTCTGAATGCCCAGCCAGACTGTACCATTCCCCCATTTCTTCCACCGGAGACACACTCCCATTCCCTATCAGTTGCTCAATCTCTCCCTCAGAATCAGACTCCAACAAGGGCATGACAGTCAGAGATAATAGCAATAGCACTTAGAGTTATATACCACTTTACAGTGCTTTTCAGCCCTCTCTAAGTGGTTTACAAAGTCAGTCTCTTGCCCCCAACAATCTGAGTCCTCATTTTACCCACCTCTGAAGGGTGGAAGGCTGAGTCAACTTTGAGCCTAGTGAGAATTGAACTGCTGAACTGCAGGCAGCCGATAGTCAGCAGAAATGGCCTACACTACAGTACAGCACTCTAACCACTAAATCCACATCTAAATAAGGGGAGGGAATCTAACTCCCTTTATCTATTACTGTATGCCTGGAAACATCTTAGACTCTGCTTTGACTAGTGCTGGGATTCACTCCCTTTCAATAAAGGATTCCTTTTGAAATATCTAGCTTTCAGAAGTTCATTTTTTTTCAGTTGAAGGGAAAAAGTCCAGTGCTTACACCTTGGTTGTATAAACAGAGGCAGAGAATCAAAATCACATGAAGTATTAGTATCACTTGATAAGGCCTCAGTATGGCCACACCTGGAATACTACATCCAGTTTTGGTCACCAGATTCTGAAAAAGATGTTGAGACTTTGGAAACAGTGCAAAGAGGAGCAACTAAGATGACAAAAGGCCTGAAGACTAAAATGTATGAAGAACGGTTGCAGGATTTGAGTTTGGCTAGTCTAGAGAAAAGAAGGACATGATAGGAGTATTCCAGTATTGGAAGGACTGCCACAAAGAACAGGGGGTCAACTTATTTTCCAAAGCACCAGAGGGCAAGACAAGAAACAATGGTTAGAAACTAATGAAAGAGAAAAGCAACCTGGAATTAAGGAGAAATTAAGGAGAAACTTCCTAACAGTGAGGACAATTAACCAGTGGAACAACTTGCCTTCAGAAGTTGTGGGTGACTCCATCACTGGAGGTTTTTAAGAGACTGGGGAATCATTTGTCTGAAATGGTATAGAATCTCCTGCTTGAGCAGGGGGGCTGGACTAGAAGACCTCCAAGGTCCCTTCCACCTCTATTTTGATTGATTGGTTGGTTGGTTGGTTGGTTGACTGATTGATTGAAGGCAAGCTAGTGGTTTGAATTCTGAAATCACAGTGAATAACTGTAGAAGGACACTCTGCCCAGGAAACTGAGGTCTTTGCTTGCATTCCCCGTCTAACTGAGTGTTTGTGTTTATGCATGCATAGACAGATATTTTGGGAATTAATCTTCCCAGTAATCCCAATTCTTTGCCTCCTGAATCTGAATTTTGAGAAATAAGCCTTTGATGAGAATTTAGGAAGGCTTAATATTAATGCTAAGCTGTGAAAAGTCTCCAGTGAGATGTTCCATGTGAAAAAGGAAGGAAAATAAGACATCAAACTGCATATGAAACTGGCCTATTATTTTAGATTATTTGAGTGAACGAGCAGGCCATTCAACTCAGACTAATAACTGAGAAGAAAGGGATACACTCCTAGCTGAAGGCTCTTGGTTTCCCCTGTGCAGCACAGATGTTAGTAATTTGTAGTCCAATGCATTAGGTATCTTAGCATTGTTGGCATAAAGTCTCAGCATCCAACAACTAAAAAACGTTAGCAATTATCCCTGTGTTTAGGAAAATGCAGATTTATGGAAAATGGCCAAGGCATCTTTATAAATGTCAACTTTAGGTGAGAACAGCTCCCAACCTCCTGACTTTTCCTAAGAGCCTTAAGGCCTGGCTCTGCCAGATGGCCTGGGGACCCAATGGGGGAGCTTCACACTGGAGGTGATTGACTAATTAAAATTGAATCTCCCTGACCCCTGTGTCCAGCTCCTTCCAGCTCCCTCATTTTCCACCTTGTGTTAATCATTTTATCTGCTGTGTTATTTTAGAATTGATGATTTTAATGGTTTTTTTTTAATGTTTTAATAATGTAAGATGCCCAGAGTCATTGGATATGAGAGGGCCAGCAAATAAATTACATAATAAATAAATTTCAAGATCAGAACACTGATCCACGACCAATAGAATAAATGTATAATTCTGCAGCAGACAGTTAGTTTGAAATGGTCTTTCCCTGCTTTGTCCCCACCAGCTGCCACTATAGCACAGGAGAAGGTCACGGGGAAAATAACTTTTTTACCACTTGGGATTCATACCAAGAGACCACAAGGACACGCCCATCCTTTACAATTAGCATACAAAATAAGTAACCTCTATCACACCAGCTCCACTTACAGGTTTTCATGGACAATGCAACCTCGCCCACTGTGTCTGTTCCTCCCATGAGGAGCTACACCAGCGGGGTCAAACTGGCATCATCACGGCAGCATCACGTAAAGTATCGGGACTTTCCCCCCCCTTTGCTAAAGTGGGTGGGGGCAGGGCCAGCACATGATGCATCCAACCTGTGTGCCACGAATTTGACACCCCTCAGCTAGACTAACAGTCTTGTTAGAAAAAGGACCTTTTTCCCAAATCGTCCTCACCCCAGACTCAATTCAGCCATGGATCAGTGGTGGAATTCAACATTTTTGACTACTGACTCTCTGGACATGGCTTGGTGGGCGTGGCTTGGCATGGCTTGGTGTGTGTGGCAGGGGAAGGATACTGTAAAATCCCCATTCCCTCCCCACCCCACTAACCAGCTTTCCAGCTCTGTTCTCCTGTGCAGGGCAACTAAAGAAGACCCAGCCGATCAGCTGGGACTCGGGAGGCGGAGAATAGATGGGGATGGAGCCAGTCAGAGGTGGTATTGGCTGGTTCTCTGAACTACTCAAAATTTCTGTTACAGGTTCTCCAGAACTGGTCAGAATCTGCTGAATACCACAACTGCCATGGATCCAGTGACCAAATTGGAAAGAACCGACTTAGAAGGCTGCTGTAATGAATGTTTGCCAAAAACAAATGGAGGATAAATACAATGATAGGTTGATTCTAAACCAGTTTTTCTCAACCATGGCAGCTTTAAGATGGGTGGACTGCAATTCTAGGAGTTGAAGTCCATACATGTTGAAATCTACACCCTCCAAGGAGCAGAAAATGAAGAAATCTCTAGACAACCTGGGAGAATAACTTGGTTATATTAGTATAGTTGGCAAGCAGTTCTATGCTAGAAAAGGATATTATGTAGATATATCTTTCCACCCCTCCTTAAAAAAGAAAACTGGCAAGCATCTTTTACTTCCAAAGGTCTGAGGAAGCAGCCAAGTGTTAAAGCCTTAGAGTCTGGATATAAAAATCTCAGCTGTCTTGGGCAACCAGTTGTTGTTTTGAAGGCTTCATTCTCGTCTGCAACCAATTCCACTGCTTCCTGAATGGGAACCAATCTGGAAAACTGTTAGGAAAAATGTGATACTGGGTGGCTGAGAGCAGTGACAAAGCTTCTATTTTAATAACAACAAAGTTACTCAATTTCATGCTTTATTTTGCATTCATTGCACTCTGCCTTTGGTCATATTTTTAGACATTTTTTTCTGTATCACACAATAACACACCCAATTAAACTTTACTATTCATTAACTATGGAAAAATGGTTTATCAAAAGCCACATGGACTGTTTCAAAAACACAACAGGTGCTTAGCTTTTAATTATGGGAGGCGGTTCTGAACCATTTGGCAAGGAGAACATAAATGAAGAGGTAGTAAAGCTCAGAGGACCACCATAGATGGACCAGGAGGCCATGTATAGATGCTTAACATCGAGTCCAGGCCCAGCTTCAGAGAGCAGCCCTAACACACAATGCAAAATCTGGTGCAGCTCTCAGCCCAAAGGAAGTAACCACCTGCATTGTGGGCAGGGGTGGACTTTTAAAATTTTAGCAATGGGTTCTCTGCCCGGTTGCTGGGTGGGTGTGGCCATGCTGGGTGTGGCCCAGAGGTAGGATTCTACCAGTTCGCACCTATTCGCTAGAACTGGTTGTTAACATTCTAAGCAGTTCGGAGAACCGTTTGTTAGAAGAAATTACTGGCCTAATCCTGTAAAGGAAGGCAGGAAGGAAACATTCTGGTGTTGCTTACAGAAACTGCCTCTCCATTAACTCTTATTACATTCTTGGCAGGCCTAGACTTCCTGTCTCAGGAACATCTCTGGAGTTTTTTTCCCCTCCTTTGCTGGTACTTTGCTTGTGTGGAGTGACCATTCAAAGTTACAATGGCACTGAAAAAAGTGACTGATGACCATTTTTCACACTTACGACTGTTGCAGCATCCGCAAAGTCATGAGAGGCCAGGCAAGGAGATGCATGCCTCGATGTGAGTGATTTGAGTTAGCCACACTCAGTCAGTCACATGACCACCAAGCCACGCCCACAGAACCAGTTGTTTAAAAAATTGAATCCCATCCCTGGTGTGGCCTAGTCGGCCTCCTGCACTATGGTGGGATGATGGTGTTTTTGCCTTCTCTGGGCTCTGGAGGCTTTTCTTGAGCCTCCAGGAGAGTGAAAACAGCCTCCCTGGGCTCCAGAGGTTCTCTGGACGCCAGAAACTGGGCTCATTTCCGGCCTTCCCAAACTTCCGGGAGGCCCGTTTTTCCCCCTCCGAGCCTCCACAAGCGCTGCACTTATTTGCATCCAAAACGGGTCATGTGGGGACTCCTGGGAGGGGTGAGGTGGGGTGGGCAGAGCCAGCCAGGAGTGGGATTTGGGGGTTCTCCAAACTGTGCAGAATCTTAGCTAGAGTATCTCCCGAGCTTCCAAACATTCCTGGCAGCAACTACTGTGGAAATTAAGAGGCAGAATTTTTCAGGGCTGAGTTGTCCATTGTGTCAACCTCAAACAGCCACCCAGTGCAGAGCAAAAGCCGTGTTTAACCCTGGGAAAGATGTGAGGAAGATGTGGCAGAAAAAAGTTATTGCACCTTCCTTGTGACAGAGAGGAATCAACTGTTCTGGGGGAGTGTTCCTAATATGCAATAAAAATTCTTATCAGATTGTTGCTTTCTGTGATAGCCTGAAGTCAAGCCATGGAAAGTTGAGGGTCTGAAATATTGGGGAGCTCTGGCCAACGAATCAAGCAGTCCCAATTTAGTTGCACCAGGCAGAGGAATGGAGAAGCATGGAAGGCTGCACATGTTTTTGGCTTCAGGATAATCAGCAGGAGTGGCTTGGTTCAAATGGGAACAAAAAATCAAATCAGAAAAAGCTTTCCTTGTGGTTATGCAGCCCTTCAGACGAGACCTCCAAATGGGATTTTGAAGCTCAGGAAACCATGAAAGCCTAAGATAGACTCTTTCTAAGTCTTTAAAGCACCAGGCTTACATTCTAGGCAGTATCTGTGGAAGATGGCTGGTCCTTTGGGACAATGAAAGACTTTAGGGCAGGAGTGTCAAACTCAAGACCTGGGGGTCAGATTTGGCCCATGGGGTGCTTAAATCTGGCCCTCAAAATAGTGAAGGACCAGCCCATGGTGCCTCCACCAGTGAAATAGAGCTCAGGTTCCCAGGTTCCATTTTTACTGGCAGAGGGCTGCAGGAGGATCCCCCCCAGGGCCAACCAGGGCCACCACAGGTGCCCCCAACAAGAATGATGTCAAACTGGCCCTGCCCACCTTGGCCACGCCCACCCGGTCCCCTGAGGTCAAACACAATCCTGATGTGCCTCTCAATGCAATCGAGTTTGACACCCTGCTTTAGGGCATCGAAGACAAGGCTACACTTATATCCCTGCATCCCCCAATGACGTTTTTAGGTGACTCAATCCAATGTGTTGTCCAGCTTTGTGATTTAGGATTAAAATTGGACTAATCATAAAAGTTTGTTTATTAACGATTTGAAGAACAAAGAGGATGTTGCCAAATTGTAAAGCCTACTGCGGAGTAAACACAGGTAGCTTAATTTGAGATTTGTGTCCCTGCATTGACAATGAATTAGGACTGTGACTATAATTTATATAAGAACATATTTGATTGTGTGGAATACTTGACAGTGTACGATAATAGGCTTCTCCCACTCAACTTGCATTGTTGAGCAGTGGGCTTTTCCCCTCCCCAGCCAATCAATGGAGAGATGCCATCACTTGCAGAGAGGGAAAAAGTTGGCAGCAATAAACATCTGACAGATGCCTTGGCATCACAACGTCTCAGCCATGGTGACAAAGGCAGATGCCATGTTGGAACTGCCAATAAAATGTAATCATTTAACAACAGCTCCACCAGTCAACTGACTAGCATCCTGAACCAACCTAAACAATTAATTCATATTGCAATAATATTCCAAAGGGACTGAAAAGAATTCAGTATAGAAAAATATAATTCCTTTATCACAGATATTTTTCCCTCTCTAATTCAGCATCTTTCCAAATTCTCTTGGCGACTGTGGAATATTTTCATAATAAAGTGTACACCATCAATCTGAGAAAAGAATGGTCCCTTAGAAGCTAAGTAATCTGAATTATTACTGTCCAATTATTAATATTTTAGTACATATCTCCAAGGAAAGGAACCACTTCCATTTTGCTGCCAAAATCCCTACATGGATACCTCTGCTGAGTCACAGTAATGAAATACAACTTTGTCTTTTTAAAAGCTACCGTGGTTCCTTTTCCCTTCCCTTGGTCTTCACGCTTCCAATTTAACCAACAAATTAATTATCTGCACAGTATCAACTACCTATAGCTTTTAACATCCTTCCAATGTGAGCTTCTGTGAAGACACCTTCCCCGACTAAGAACCGTCTCAGTGTGTTGAATGACTCCCTTCATTACTTCAGTTATAATAATTTGTAAACTATTATAGCTTCCAAAGGCTGAACATCATGTGGCTGTGACAACAAATTGCAGGTTAGCAAGATGCATCAATCTGAGAAGTTAAGATGCTCTGGAGGTCAAGTCTGATTCTTGGTGTGGATGACTGCAGAGTTAACATTGGCAAAGGACTGCACAGCATGTTCAGACGTAATAAAGGTAAAGAAATAGGCATAGCACATATATTTAATAAATAGATAAAACAACAGCTCAACTCGGAATGGAGGGAGAATAAAAATAAGTTTCAAAATAACTCTGCCTTCGTTTTGTATGGTATAAGAGGCAGACAAAAACTCTGGCAGATTTTTTTAAAAAATATTTATTATACCCTAAAACAGTAAGGTAGACTTCTAGTAGTTTAAATTGAGAAAGTCCAGAAATATTTCACAAGAAGAGTTCTCCACTCCTCTACTCGTTGTAGAATACCTTATGCCACCAGACTTGAAATTCTAGACCGAGAAAACCTTGAATTACGCCGTCTTCGGTCTGATTTAAGCATGGTATATAAAATCATACATTGCAATGTCCTACCTGTCAATGAATACTTCAGCTTCAACCATAACAACACAAGAGCACACAATAGATACAAACTCAAAGTTAACCGCACCAAACTTGATTGCAGGAAATACGACTTCAGCAATAGAGTGGTCAATGTCTGGAATACTCTACCCGACTCTGTAGTTTCTTCCCCAAACCCCAAAAACTTTAACCTTAGACTGTCTACTATTGACCTCACCCCTTTCCTAAGAGGTCTGTAGGGGGCGTGCATAAGCGCACCAACGTGCCTACCGTCCCTGTCCTATTGTTTATCTTATTCTTCTTTTATTTTTCTTATATGTACCCATTTCATGTATTCACAACTATGTATACACTTATACTTATTATCTTGTAAACAATTGGCAAATCAAATAAAATAAATAAATAAATAAATAAATAAATAAATAAATAAATAAATAAATAAATAAATAAATAAATAGTTCTTGTAATATCTGTTTTCTGATTTGGTTTACTCTGACAGGTTGTCATCTGGTAGCATTATGAGAGATTACAGCTTTGCCTTCTTCTAAAATATTTTTTCCAGCCGCCCTGGAATTCCCAGTATCATCTATATACTAACTGGCACAATCCAGCTTAGCTTCTAAGATCAACCAAGGTTATCTTGGTGATAATACACAACAATAAATGTCTTGCATAGAGGATGAGACTTAAATTATCCAGCTCTCCAATTCTATGATTCTATGACAGTGTCCTTTCTTTAGCATTTTCTTGCTTAGAATAATCTTGGTCACAGATTTACTTACTGCCATTAGTAAACTTAATGACCACTCTTAACAACTTTCTCCTAAATGATCTGTCCCCAATCTGGTCCTACAGATCTTCCAGTGATGTAATCTTCATCTGCTATAATCTTGTTGATTGTCCTCTTCTTCTCTTTCCTTTCATCTTTCAAAACATTATGGACTTTTCAAGGCAGCGAAGTCTTCACATTATGGGTCCAAGCTATGATGAATCAAGCCTGGTCCTTTGTGCCTCAAAGGAGAACTGTCAGGGTTCTAGCGATTGCTCTAATTAAATCATGAGGCTCGAGCCAAACTTCACTTGGCCACTCTCTTATCCCTATTGGGAAGACAAAAGCGGGGACCAGTCCACTCACCATTGGGTCATTTTCACCTGTTCTCGTTTGCTGGCAGCCGGTCCAGATGGCAGCAGAATTGGACAGTGGGGAAGAACGGGGACCAGTCCAGGAGTCTGGAGAGGATTTGGATGAGGGTCCTGCATTCGATGCAGAGACGGGGCCAGGACCATCTGGGAGTGGGGTGCCGCCTCCAGAGCTTTCGGAGTCTGGCAGCAGTGAGGCAGAGGACCCAGGGGAGCCTGATCGCCAGTGTGCATGTGTGCAGAGCTGCTAGAAGGCAAGAGCAGCTGAAACAAAAGGGGCAACTCGGAAGAAAGACTGGGAGGTGATTGCCCCTCTCATAAGATATAAAGGGCAGGCAAAGATGATGAAACCTTTGCAGGAAACAAAGTAGTTCATTCGGTTCAGATTCATTCTAGAAGCTCTTTGTACCTTCAGTTGGTTTTTTTTTTTTTTTAGTTCATTTGACACTTCTGTTATTGGCTGTACTTCACAGAAAAGAAAGGTGGGTGCTTATCTCGAGGGACTGTTTGAGATTCATTAATGAAAACAATTCCCAGCATTGCAATAAAATAAGACTTGTTTTTAAAAGAAGTATGTGCCTAATTACAGTCTAGGAAGCCTTGGTCAGAACATCGCCCTCATTCTCACTGTCATAGGAATCCGCTGACTGGTCATCATTGCATGGGTCTCTCTCCTTGCACCCCAAATGTCAGGGAGCAATTGGAGAGGCCAGGACCCAGGAACCCCGGTAATGTTGATTAATTAGGAGAGTGGGCTGCTTCAAAAAAATTCAAAAGAAAAAGGGAAACTGTGGCTGGATATGGTCTATGATTCATTTGGATTGCTATCGTACTCTTCTCGAGACATTTCTCTCAGAAATTAGGCAATATGTTGAAGAGTAAATAATCTGGCTTGCTTTTGATACGATATGCGTGTGTGGTCGGGGGGTTGTTGGTTTCCATTTGAAACCATATGTAATTTTCCACTTTACAGCTCTATTTTGTCCTGGAACCACCAATCGTTTTTCCAGGTTAGTTTAACTGATGGCACAATTTTCTGACTCTTTACAGAAAGAAAAGTGTTGGTTGATTTGCCAGATTTTGTTAGGCAGACGGCTCAGAATTACTTCGCAATGAGCTATTTCCTAAGGATGAACACACCCAAATCTCCAGATGCACAGAGTTGCGGGAAAGCATGGGCATCTTACAAAATGTTTCCAACCCCTTTGCCAAACTCACCTCCAAGATGCCCCGTTAGTTAGCAGCAGCAGGACACAAGTCAAATAAATAAACGACCAAGCAGAAATTGCTTTACTTCTGAATTCTATAGTCTATTCTACCTTTTGATCACTTCACTGCATGAAGTGAATGTTCCACCAAGGATGTGGCCATGCGAGGGTTACAATTTAGTTCTCTTGGAAAAGAATTGAAAATAATCTTCTCATTTCAATGTAGCAGAGTATTAAATTCTTAAATTTTATACATGCACGCATAAATACATACCATGTTTCCCCGAAAATAAGACCCTGTCTTGTATTATTTTTGCCACCAAAAAAGGCACCAGGTCTTATTTTCGGGAGATGTCATCCATTGACTAACCTCACTTGTACGCATCACCCCCAGCTTCCCTTTTGCTGTCAGAGGCCTTCAGGAACTTCTTCTTCTGTAGCCAGCAAGGCTTTCCTGAAGACCTCTGCAGTTGATAACAGAGCTCCAGATCGACCCGGAGCTTTGCTATCAGCTACAGAGGCCTTCAGGAAAGCCTTGCCAGCCTTGAAGGCTACAGAAGAAATGGGCTGGCAAGGAAGGTGTCGGGATGTGTAAGGCCTAGCTACAACTGTCCAAAGATAAGTATTAGGGCAGCTCCACCCACCCATCCCCACCCTAGCTTAATTTTTACCCATGCACTCTGGAGTGGGTGGAATCTTAATTTGGGCTTATTTTGGAGGTAGGGTTTATTTTAGGCACACATCTAAAAATCAAGCTAGGACTTACTTTCAGGGTAGGTCATATTTTCGGGAAAACAGGGCACATACATATATGAATGAAAGACAGAAAGGTGCAGTCATGCTAGATAGCTGTCTTCTTATTAATAAAGAAAAGGTCATATTCCTTTTTCCTAATTTATTATTATTTTACAAATAAATGTTTCAAAAGAATATGAATATTTTATTTCCTGTGCCAAGTTGGGCCTTAACATTTGCTTTATGAGAACATGTCGAGCTTAATATTACAAGAATGTTTTAAGAGGGCATGTTTTCATTGTGCAAACTTTGATGCTGTTAATTTAATTGCACACATGATATGCAATCATGATTTCCACCCTCCAATATTTAGACTGAATTTTTGAATATCAACATGATAGATGTATGATGAACTGGATTTATTTTATGGAATTACAAATTGGATATGTGAGTGAATGTAAAAAGGATGGTATGAATTAATAGTGCACTATCAACCTCCTTTTTTCACCCATTTTCACTACTGTAAGACATTGACACTATTGACTTTACACTAAAAATGGAAACTTTGTGTGCTACTGAGATTGAATATTCCAAGTTGTCACAACAAAATCTCATTAAAAATGATAGGTTTGAATAATTCCACAGCTACTGATCAGAAGGGAGCAACAAGTAAGAGGGGGTGAACATAGAAATGGAAAGACCCTGAAGCAAGAGAGGACAAATCAGAGATTATTTGAAACTAATCATTTGAACTTTGGCTACAGGATGATAAGAGAAGTTAAGAAGAATCAAACTGGGTGGTTATTTTATGACTAAATTGCATATACACTTTTGACCCTCCACTTATAAGCTGGCAAATATTTTCGCAATATAAATGAATTAGAGCTTTATAGCAGATCCAGGAATACATGTATTCTCCTTTGATCCCATTCTTAGTAGTTAATGATAGAAATTTCAAGAATATGGCAGAACTAGATGAATAGGTATTATTAATAATATCAAAGAAGTCCTGCGTAGAGCACATGGATCAAATCTAATAGATCAGTATGCATCTGTCTGTGTGTTAGTTCCAGAGTTTAAATTCTAAATCTTTGTCTTTCACCTGCCTGAACTGACGGATCCCTAGCCATGATTTTCCTAGTTTTGATTTTCCTAGCTTTGGATCTGGTCATGTTGACACAACAGTTCTGTTTGACTTCTCTTCCCACTTCACTACCATCAGATCTTGCAATTAAGCATAAGTAAAGGGAAAGGTTCCCCTTGCACATACGTGCTAGTTGTTTCTGGTTCTAGGGAGCGGTGCTCATCTCTGTTACAAAGCTGAAGAGCCAGAGCTGTCCAAAGATGTCTCCGTGGTCATGTGGCCGGCATGACTAAATGCTGAAGGTGCACGAAACGCTGTTACCTTCCCACCAAAGGTGGTCTCTATTTTTCTACTTGCATTTTGACATGCTTTTGAACTGCTAGGTTGGCAGAAGCTGGGACAAGCAACGGGAGCTCACTCCATTATGCGGTGCTAGGGATTTGAACCACCAAACTGCTGACCTTTCTGATGGACAAGCTCAGCATCTCAGCCATTGAACCATTGCATCCCTTGTGCAATTAAGCATACAAGCTACATTAAAATCAACATCATAAAAGTAGCAAGGAATGCCATTCTCAGAAGGGGTAACAAATAAATATTTAAATAAACCCTCCTAGTTGTCTCTACCAATTATGAAATTAAGGAAGTTTCCAGCTCAGTCAAACAACCCACTGTCTTCAAAAGACATCAAGTTTTCTCCATCCAATCGTCCTCCAGAATACAATGGTTTATTCCTAGCTAATCATTTCTGTCACTGCTGGTGGTCAACTCTTGTTTTGATTTCCTCAGAAGCAAAGGATGAAGGCTGTTTCTGTTGAGGAATTCTGAGAATTGTAAACCCAGCATAGCTGTGAAAGACCCATTTGAAAAAAAGAAATGGCACAGATGTCGAGATAATAGCTTAACAATATAAAACTGTTTTTAGGAGGGGAAAAACCCATTTTCATACAACTCTTCTTTGGTTGCCACAATCTAAAAAAGATGTTGAGATTTTGGAAAGAGTGCAGAAAAGAGCAACAGAGATGATTGTGGATCTGGAGCCTAAAACATATGAAGAACAGTTGCAGCAATTGGGTATGTCTGGTCTAATAAAAACAAGGATTTGGGGTTACATTTATTTTATTTATTTATTTATTTATTTTTGTCAATTGCTTACAAGATAATAGGTATAAGTAAAAACATAGTTATGAATACATGGATACATATAAGAAAAATAAAAGAAACAATAGGACAGGGACGGTAGGCACGTTGGTGCGCTTATGCACGCCCCCTACAGGCCTCTTAGGAAAGGGGTGAGGTCAATAGTAGACAGTCTCAGGTTAAAGTTTTTGGGGTTTGGGCAAGAAACCACAGAGTCAGGTAGAGTATTCCAGACATTGACCTCTCTGTGGCTGAAGTCGTATTTCCTGCAATCAAGTTTGGTGCGATTAACCATGAGTTTGTATCTATTGTTTGCTCTTGTGTTGTTATGGTTGAAGCTGAAGTATTCATTGACAGGTAGGACATTGCAATGTATGATTTTATATACTATACTTAGATCGGACCGAAGGCGGCATAGTTCTAGGTTTTCTCGGTCTAGAATTTCGAGTCTGGTGGCATAAGGTATTCTGCAACGAGTACAGGAGTGGAGAACTCTTCTTGTGAAATATTTCTGGACTTTCTCAACTGTGTTAATATCAGATACTTAATGTGGGTTCCAGACTGATGAGCTGTATTTGAATATTGGTCTAGCAAACGTTTTGTATGCTCTAGTTATTATTAGTTATGACAGCAGTGTTCCAGTATTTGAGGGGCTGTCACAAAGATGAAGAGGCCAACTTATTTTCCAAAGCGCCAGAAGGCAAGACAAGAACCAATGGAAGGAAACTAACCAAGGAGAGAACCAACTTAGAACTAAGGAGAAATTTCCTAATGGTGGGAACAGCCAACCAGTGGAATGGCTTGCCTTCAGAAGTTGTGGGTGTTTCATCATCACTGGAGGCTTTTAAGAAGAGACTGGACAGCAACTTGTCTGAAATGGTATAGATTCTCCTGCTTGTGTAGGGATTTAGACTAGATGACCTCTAAGGATCCTTCCAACTCTCTTATTCTGTGTCATGAGTGTCAAACTCGATCGCTTCATGTGATGTGCTGGATCATGACTTTTTTTGCCTTTGCAGAGCTGGGGTGGCCATGGCCTACGCGTGACAAATGTGGCCCGTGGGCCACCAGTTTGACACCCCTGTTCTATGTTCTCCCACATTACTAGTTCCAAGTCCTTCATGCTTGCCTGAAGTTTCAACTTCCAAAATTACCTCTTGATGTCCATTAGTCAGTTCCTATGGGTGATTCCCATAGAATTGAATTACCCAGGCCTTAGCTGTGCTTCCAAAGGGAACAGCAAAATCCATCAAAAATAAATAAGCTCTAAACAGCTAGGTGGAAACTTTGGCCACTGATACAAGATTAAAGTATTTCCCAACAGGGTTCTCAAAACTGTAATAGTTTTCTCTGCTCAAAGCCAGGTGTTACGCACGAAAGATTAATTAATATTTTGGTTTGGGTTTTGATCCACCTGGAACTCACAGTGCTTTATACCAACCACAACAGATCAATGTGGAAACTGAGAAAGAAAGCAAGGATGTTCTTGATAGGGCCGAGACTTTTCCCTTTAAGAAATGTTTCTGCTCAAAAATTGCTCTAAGAACCAGTGAGAAACCACAAACCTGTATTTATCTTTGGAAAATTCAAGAGTATTTATGACTCCACCATTTCAAAGCTCCTGTGTGTGCATTTTCAATTACAATTTTTGCTAAGACCTCAATGACTCTGCTCTAGCAGGAGGGTACACAGATATTATTGCCTTGGTAAGCCAACTTTGACCATTTCTTTTCATCACTGCTTCATCTTCAGTTTTAACTGCCAATACAATTTTAGAGAACAAGAATAAAACATGAAATTCTGATTTTCTAACAAAGGTTTATTCAGCTTTGCTTCTGAATAATTTTGGCTTTCAGCCTTGCTCATTCATGGCTGGAGTTTACCAGGGTTTACATGTTTCTTTTGAGCAAGCGATAACTCGTGCAAGACTCAAGGTGCAGCTACATGCAAACAGGACCCCAGGTTCAACACTAAAGAACAACCACATAATGCCTTATTTGGCTCCCTTTCCTGTCTTTCATAAGTAGTTGGTTTTCACTCTTATACAGGAAATTAAAAATGCTGTGCTTTCGTGACAAGAAAACGTTCTGGGGACAGTTTTCTTAGAGAACTACAATTATTATTCTAGTTCAGATTTACAAGGACAAGCTGGTGAGTAAAATTAATGGAGAAATTATGGTTTGAGGTACCACTAAATAAATGGGCCCTGACTACAGGTTCTTCCAAATCAAAGAATACAGATTTGCATAAAAATATTCTGCAGAAGAGTGGAAGAGATAAATATTATACTGTAGGAAGAGAAATGCACGTCATATCAAGAATAAAGTATTGAAGTTCAATTGTCCAGGAAGAAAGAGAGAGGGAGGGGGAGGGAGAGAGAAAGAAAAAAGAGAGAGATGTAAATGTAGTTGTTGATATAGAAAGACACAGACAGAGATAGAGAGCTGATAGATAGAGCTGATATTGAGATAGAGACAGAGAGATAGATAGAGGTAGAGATAGGTAGATAAGTAGGTACGAGAGAGAGAAAGATTAAACAGGATAGAGAGGATTCAGAAATAGAGATTAGAGAGAAATAGAGATAGATAGATATAAATAAAAGATTTTGTTAGAATTGTTTTTCATTGAAATAGGTTTGAGATAGGAAACACTTAAAAACTAGTGTAACAACTAAATAGGCTATTTTTTAAAAAAGGATTTAAAACAAGGAAGCCATCCAGAATTACCCCTTAGCAAAGAAAACAAAAGATAGAAAAGATGAAACCATCTAGCTGGCAACAATACTCATGTATCACACACCGGGGGTGGGATTCTACCAGTTCGCACCTATTCGCTAGAACCGGCTGTTAACATTCTAAGCAGTTCGGAGAACCGGTTGTTAGAAGAAATTACTGGCCTAATCCTGTAAGGAAGGCAGGAAGGAAACATTCTGGTGTTGCTTACAGAAACTGCCTCTCCATTAACACTTATTACATTCTTGGCAGGACTAGACTTCCTGTCTCAGGAAAATCTCGAGTTATTTTTTCCCTCCTTTGCTGATACTTTGCTTTTGTGGAGTGACCATTCAAAGTTACAATGGCACTGAAAAAAGTGACTTATGACCATTTTCACACTTATGATTGTTGTAGCATCCCCACAGTCATGAGAGGCCAGGCGAGGAGATGCATGCCTCGATATGAGTGATAACATGACCACCAAGCCATGTCCACCCAGTCACATGACCATCAAGCCACGCCCACCACCTAAGCCATGCCCACAGAACCAGTTGTTAAAAATTTTGAATCCCACCCATCGCACATCCATCTCCAGTCACCTCGATAATGTCCAACATGCTGTAAATCCATGACTACTGGGAGAATGCACAAAATAGTCAAGATGGTGGATGAAACTGCATGATTGAAGCATGTCTTTAATATGTATTGCACCTGTGTAAATAATATGGTGGGGTTTGGATTGTGCAGTTGTGCCATCATTGAGAGATGCTTACCTGCCCCTCAGCTTTCCTACTTGTGGCCATCAAAATGTTGCCCTATTTCTCCATTAGCTCCGCTCCCTTCTACATCTTTGCAAAAATAATTCATGATTAATTCTCCCAAATTATTTTTCAAGTAAAAACAGCATTGACAACTGTTTACAAGTTAACAGAACAAATTGGCATCTAGCATCTCTTAACTTCATTGACACTCAGAGGGAGAAAGGAAAGTGTAGTTTAGAAATTCCAGGGCCATGGTAACCAAAGGGGCTCCAAAAAGAGAATAAGGTTTGGACTTTAAAACTGAGTTTCCTTCAAACATTAAACTGATTGTACCCATTTCTTCTCAGAAAATGGAATTTTTACTCATTTGTTGAAGTTTGTAAGGCTTTGGATACTCACGTATTCCTGCTGTTTGCAAAAGAAACACAATTATTTTTATCTATATTTGTGTCATGAGATGTTCAATCCCTCCAGACAGGAAAATTAAAGAACCAAAACTTCTATTCAGAGAACTCAATAAAGGCTCCATTTCATATATTAATCCTCAAGAGTTACAGGCCAAATGTTTGTATCCCCATCATTATGAGGAGACATCCTGGCTAATTCTCACTCTGATGACAAAACATGCACAACACTGAAGTTCACTGCATACTTTACATGGCACGTCAGTGGTTAGACTCCCAAATTGGGTGGCATCAAGAGTCCTCTTTGAGACCAAGGGGCTTCCAGTTTTGAACAAGTCAAATTTAGAACTCCAGCAACTTTTTCCAAAGACAACAGCTAATTTTAATCAGAGTCGGTAGACCTTGGTCAATAATATCCATGTTGCTGGTTTCGTTTTGGCACCCCTCACTTAAATCATATAAGAGGCAGTAATGTATAGATTTTTGTAGACAGACAGGCCTGAACATTCTTTAAACAATTACCAAATTTGCAATATATTATATGGATGGCATATGTCACTTAATGGTGCTGGCATGTCTCCCTTTCTTTTAAATAATCTTAACAGAAACTCTTTAGGAATTACTCTTCAGGGGCTTTCTTTAAGTGAAGAAAAATTAAGTAACAATATACCATTGAAATGGCTTTCTAATTTTGTCACCTTTGATAAGATTCTTGACGTCCACCATAATGGCATTCAAGAGTTTCTCTTTATCCACATGCATTCTGCTTACTATATCTTGCAGTAGAAGAATTTAAACAGTAATAAAATATTGCTGCTCCACAGTGCCATTTTTCAAGTTGACAAATATGGTCACTGTAACAACTCTCATCCTCATTATGGGGGCAAAGTCAGGATTACAGGGTGACAGCATTAAAGAGGTTACAGGAGTATATAAGTCACTTAGAATTTCTCCCAATTCACTGAAAAATATCTCTCCACTTTGGCAAACTTTCAGCATTTCACCGATTATGGAACAGAGTGTTTCAAAAGGCATTTTGCTAAGAAATAAAATATTCTAGGAAGCATCGTTTTGATCTTGTGCTTTCTATCTCTGGAGGTTTACAAATACACAGACCAGACAACCACCTCTTCATTTATTTACCTACACATTGCAGAGGGTTGACTAGAAATGATCCATGGTGTACCTACAATTCGATGTCTTACATCTTAATGTCACAAGCATCAAAATTCATGGAGTCCAAATTGTCAACTTGCTAGAAATGAAAACTTCAATTCTCAATTCCTTGGATGTTATGATACTTAACACAGAGAGATCCAGAAAAAGATGTATTTTTCTTAAATACTATCCACACCAGCAACAATCGCTAAAGCGGAGATCATCATAAGCACTGAAACTAGAATAAACATTCCAGTTGGTAGAACTTGGTTCAGCACCATGGATGGTTCCTCCTTGGAAGCCAATGCTTCTGATCGGGGTACAAGGAACTCTCTTCGTTTACATATATCACCTTTCAACACAATACAGGTTGTGTCTTGTATTATACAACACAACTTACAACTACAATTGAGCCAAAAATTTCTGTTGCTAAGTGAGACATTCGTTAAGTGAGTTTTGCTCCATTTTATGACCTTTCTTACCACAGTTATTAGGTGAATCATTGCAGTTGTTAAATTAGTAACACAGCTGTTAAGTGAATCTGGCTTCCCCCATTGACTTTGCTTGTCAGAAGGTGACAAAAGGGGATCTCGGACATTATAACCGTCATAAATATGAACCAGCTGCTAAGCATCTGAATTTTCATCACATGACTATGAGGATGCTGCAATGGACATAAGTGTGAAAAGCAGTCATGAGTCACTTTTTCCAGTGCTGTTGTACCTTTGAATGGTCACTAAACAAACTGTTCTAAGTTGAAGACTACCTGTAGTAGCTATCATTTAATGGCAAACTAAAACAACATTTTGGGTCCATTCTACAGGGAAGTTGATAGTGAGAATTCTATGGCAGAAGTCTCCAAACTTGGCAACTTTAAGACTTGTGGACTTCAAGCATAGCTGGCTGAGGAATTCTGGGAGTTGAAATCCATAAGTCTTAAAGTTGCCAAATTTGGGGACCCTTGTTCTATGGGATGGAAGAAAGAGACCAGCTGAACAAACTTCTGGGATAGTTTTACTTCACTTCCACTCCCTTCTTTCAGGAATACTTCTTACATGACAGTTGATAGTCCTAAAAGTCCCAGAAGACAACTGAAGAGTCCAACTGAACACATTTCTTCTCCCTTTTTTCTTCCCATAGGACAACTGGTGATAATGGGGCTCATTGAATGGCTCAGTGGGGACAGAATGAGGAGTCCATCTGAGTAGACCTTGAGGATGTTGATCTTAGCTCTGTGGAAGTTTCTTTGCCAGTTGTCACCTGGCTCCTACTCTCTTTTCTTATCTGAGGAAACCTATAAATAAAACAAGACTCCAAAAAGCCTCTCTTATTTCCAGAAGAGGCCATTTTCAATTGAAGTAAAGACTATTCACTGGCCAATTATTGTCTTAACACAGGAGGGTTGCAGCAAATATGCTAGAAGGAAATATTGATCACTCAGAACTGTGTTTAAATGATTATACTTGAAACTAGAAATGGGACAATAGTTACCTATAGCTGAGGGTCATTATAGCCCTTTCTATCAATATGGAATGACCCCCCCCTTACCCCTAAAAAGCAGACAAATGCATTTATTTCTACAAAAGTGGTTATTCTTACATTGCTGGGTTTTTGTGTTTTTATGCCATGTGGATATTTTTACAAATGTAGTTTTGAAACATAATCCAGTTCAAAATATAATAAACAAATAAAATCTGCCCATTTTACCACACAACCTCCATCAAATTCCAAATGAAGATCAGCTCATGAGAAAACTGAACAGATGGAAACCTCCCTTGTTTTTAGTTCTTTTTCATTCCTTTCCTAGCTGCCCTCATCCAATCTCCAGTCTAAAATGCCAATACTTCTGAAGACTCTTGGCAGGGAACCATGCAATTTATGCATCGGCTCAGAACACCTGAAAGTCAAACTATGGATATTTCCTCAGACATATTTTAAGTTTCATCATTGCCATTTAGGTTATTTCCCAATCTTTGCTGGCCTGCAGGACAGACATTGGTAATGGAACCTAACACCCTAGACAATAGGGAATTTGCATTCCAATATAAAAATGACTAAACCAAGAGCTTATTGGTAAAAAGCCCTGTGAAAAACAAGATAGTCAGATTCACTCACATAATTTCACACAGAAAAAAAAAATACTTTACTGAATGGCACACGTACACCTATACAGACACACAAACTTACTTACTTACTTACTTCCTCCCGCCCTTCCTTATTTCCTTTTTTCTTTCCCCTTGTGGATGCTGAGATCTACCTCCCTCCCCTTCCCTCTGGGAATGCTCCTGACACTTCCTTCCTTCCTTCCCTTCCTTTCTTCCTTCTTTCATGTCATCCCTTCTTTTCCTTCCTGTTGGTAAATGCTTCTCATTCTAGATAGAATTAGATCTGTAAATTTCTGAGCTGAAAGTCTATTGCCCAGATAATTGATCAAAATCTTGATGGGCCTTTATAATGAATTGTATCAAATGAGGTGGGTGTTTGGACCTCCAGTTAATTTTTTTAAAGAGGAAAAGGCAGCTTCTCTGTTTGATATTTAAAATACCACCTCAGATGTTAAGTGGGGGGGGGTTGATATTGGAGGAAGCAATTACAGTCTCCAAATCTGGCATTAATTCACTCTATCTTTTCCATATAGGCTTCGCCAAGGCACCAGTGGTAATCTTAATGATTTTTAGCAATTTGTTTCTTTTATAAACAGAATTCGTTTGTCCTGAAACAAATAAGCCTCTCAAATTCTAATGTCATAGATGGAAGTAAGGGCCCTGGACAAAGGAATGCAACATAATCTCAATAAACTAAAGCAGATCAAGATTATTATTGCTAATTACAAAGCTATTGTTGTTGTTTTAGGAAGGAACTCTGGCTGAAAAATAAAAGACATAATGATCTTTTTATGAGCATGTATGAATGCAATGTGTAGCATCTAAAAAGGCTGCTATTTTTAAATATTCCGACTGATTAGAGTATTAGAGAAGATGGTTTTAAATGTTTGAACTAAAACATATTTGAAATTAAGCCTTCAATGTGTACAGGAAAACATCCCCTTAGTCGGGTTCCTTCTTGCTGATGAAATTCTTTTCAAGGCTCCTTTCCAATCTGCTCTTCCCCTCTAAACAGAAGCCATCTGGCATTTAGCAGGATAGTGAAAGCTCAAAATTCCTGCTAGTTCCACATAAGAGGTGGTGCCGTGCAGTGGTTAGGGGATTAAGGTAAGACTGCAGTAATGAAGATTTCAGCTCATCCTCAGCCATGGAAATTCACTTATAGGACCTTGGACTTTTCTCCCCACACAAGATAGTTATGGAGCAGATAACATGAAGGGAAGGAAGCTCTCTTGGGATGGAAATATAACCAATGAGCCAAACGAATGAAGATCGTGTCCTGTTTGCTCTACAAACATGGTTTTGCCTCTCCCAAGCAGAAGATTAACTTTAAAAACCAACTAACTCATTTTAGCTTGTGGAAATAAGACTGCTGGATTTCCAGGGAGAGACTGACATGAGAGCATAATCTCTACATACAGTTGGTTCATGATTCAATCACAAAGGCCTCCAAGCAGGATTGAGAAATCCTCATGGTCATGAGCTTCATTGTCAATAATCTCATGTTCATAAGCTTCACAATTAACCATCAGCTTCATCAGAGGTGGTATTCAGCAGATTCTGACCAGTTCTGGAGAACCGGTAGCAGAAATTTTGAGTAGTTCTGAGAACCAGCCAATACCACCTCTGACTGGCCCCACCCCATCTATTCTCCACCTCTTGAGTCCCAGCTGATTGGCTGGGTCTTCTTTGGTTGCCCTGCACAGGAGAACAGAGCTGGAAAGCAGGTTAGTGGGGTGGGGAGAGAATGGGGATTTTGCAGTAACCTTCCCCTGCCACACCCACCAAGCCACACCACCAAGTCATGCCATGCCCACAGAACCCGTAGTAAAAAAATTTAAATCCCACCACTGAGCTTTATGGTCAATCTGGAATATCAGGACTGGCAACCTGAGTCAAATGAATCAAAATTCTAATAGATTTATTTTATTTTCCTTCGGGGATAACTTAATGTGTCAGACAAAAAGAACAGATACTGGAGGCATAACAGATATTGGAGGCATAACCACCAGTTCAGTCTTCATTCCAGTATATAAATCACCAAGAAACCACATTTTTTATCAGTTTTTTCCTTGATCAAATCAACAGTTGAACAAATGTATTTCTACACAGGTATGTCTGATCTCCATCAAGCTGCAGTATAAAAAAAAAAAAGATAGAAGGATCACAGCAAAAACTGACTGTGCTTCCCAGTGTCCTTAAATTGTTCCAGGGTTATGGTGGTGGCATAGAGTGGAATGATAAGTGTAATATCTCATGTGTTCCAATTTTGCAAAGGAAAAACCCAATTCAAAGGCTTTTTTGCATTGTAACTGGTAACAACTGCTTTCGTTATACTATTTCCTGCAAACCCAGGTGGACCTGACAGTTAAACAGAAGTTTGACAGCCTTAACTAAATGTGTCAGGGGAAAAAAAAAACAATAACTCACTTAGCACGTTATCCATTTTGCCTAGAATAAGAAACTGATGGCAGCACCAAAAACATTTTGTCTTCTGTTTAAGGCATGGGTCTCCAAACTTGGCAACTTTAAGACTTGTGGACTTCACCTCCCAGAATTCCAATTATAATTAGTAATTCCAGTATGGAAGATTGGGGTTTGTCCATAAATATTAAGAAAGGGGATGAAGGGAAAACCAGGCTTAGGAAACCGAAGCAAGAATGGATTGCAATTTTCGGTGGCACATCAACCAAAGCAGAATAAATGAAAAGTGCCATCCGTTTTCTATTTGTGTGGCAAATGGTGTCCCAGTCACAGCGAGGATAAAATCAAATATCATTACTTAGACTTGAATAGTCAGCACCACTCACTCTTAACAATCTTATTCTATTTTGTTTATTTGTCTGTTTTAAAGATTCAGGCCTTACTCTGTGATGCTTCTGGAAAGAAAAAGTATACATTAATAACAGCAAATAAATAATAATAGAAAAGATAAACTGCTCTCTTTTTTCCCATTAAATCTACACATTCAAGTGCTTATAATGCACAAATCAGCCTTCTGGGAAGAATTAATGAATGTATGCAATGCAACTTAGGGTAATTAATTTATTCCCTTCACTGCCATATTATTTAGATACACCTAAAGATCAAGTAGGATGATAAACCAGGAAATGGGACTTTTCATTTTAAAAGCTTTTTTAAAAAGATACTTTTGACAGCTTTGTCACCAAAGATATAATCAACCACAACTAAAGGCTATAAACAAGATTGTAGGGTACAAATCCTTCCAAAGGCAACTTTGTCAAACTTTACATTTTCAAGTTCCCACATATACATGAAGAGATAAATATGCAGGGGAGCTCTAAGCATGAATTTGAATGGGGTTTTCCTCATATCAAATCAACAGTGCTTGGAGTGGTGTAGCATAAATATTTGTTAAAAATAAACAGTCCAGCCATTTTCACCCACGTGAATTGCAAGTCAAACTTTTCTACCAATATCTTCTGGAAATATAAGAAAGTGACTTCAGCAACTCGATGCTTTGAAATAATTTTAAAGAATTTTTGATATAGGACATTGTATGCATTTGGTTTTCAAAATGGCTTTTATTTTTTCCTCTTCTTCCACAATGAAATTGTATTTTTAAGAGAATGCCCATCATAAAGCATTCATTTAGATATTTTAAGCATTTATGTTCAATCTCTCCAAAAAGACTTAATATTACAACTACTGGAAGTTTCCTCTTAATCTATAAAGGTATTTCGAATTGGAAACATGAAGCTATTTTCCAGGAGTTAAAAAAACTGCAATGTAAGATGTGATTTTTAATTTCTGCATATATTGTGTACCTTTAAAAGCCACACACCAACATTTATCATTGTCCTTTGGTGTTTAATGTTATATTCCAAAAAAAAATTTTTTTTACTAGACCGTGTTGGAAGAGACAGATATTTGGCTATTCAAAAGGCAAAAAAAGGATGCCTTGACTGTTATTTAGGAGGATAACACAAAAATAAATAAATTATTAGATTACATAAATGTAATAAACTTTAGTTTGTAATCCTGCTTCTTCCAGCTTACAGTCACTCAATGTTCTTTGGTAATACAAAAAAGGCTCCATTATTCAGATAGCAAACTTCTGTGCAAAAGCCAAGAGAAGGCACTGCAACAAAACTGGTTGGTTAGAGAGATATCTAGATGATTATTGGATTGTACATAAGGAAGGGGTCAAATATGCCATCACCATGAGTCCCTTCACACCCAGAAGAGATCTAAGTCCAGCCTAACTTGAATTTTATTGACTCTTATCTATCGCCAATTTTCTTTGGACCCTTAGAAATTCAGATTCTTGTAGAAAGCATGAGCTTGCAACAAATCATTATATTCATTTGAACTGCCTAGACTTCTGATTTTCCCTTGCTTGACAGACCACAAGCAGTAGAAAAAGAACAAAAACTGCAGCCTTCTTTAATGCTGGTTATGCATATTTCAAAATCCCCTCCAGTCCTTAATGAATTAATCTATTCATTAAATAAGCAAGAGAATCTCAAAGTGCAGGAGATGCAGATTGGAAGACATTGGTTTTATACATAAATATGACTGGAGGGAGGAGGATAGGCAAGACACTTCTTCCATCTCCTTTTTAAAGATTTGATCATTTTGGATGGCCAAGAAATTCATCTTGCAAAGCAATAGAGTCCCCATGTTTTTGCAAGTAAATACTTACCTTTGCAGCAATATAAGAATTAAAAAAAATAGATAGGTTCAATGTCCGTTGTATCAGGCTACCTGTCTCCGTAGCGAATTAGCTTTCCCATTCAGCTGGTCCCCTTTTAAAACTCTCTATGCAAAGTTTAACAAACTAAGCAGATTAAGTTGAAAGGAATCATTCAGAACAGCGAGTATACAACACCGCCCTTAGCTTTGTCCCACATATAAAAGCAATAATTATCTCTACACATTTTACAGATAAACTAGACTGGAAAGTTGGCCAGTGAGGAAACATACTCAGAAATGTAAATGGCAAAATGCCTCTGTTCTTGTTAAGAAAAGAAGGTGGATATCTTCATAAAGACACCAGGAATTGAACCGGATACAAGGAAGAGTTATTTTTCAGACCGTCAGGTCACAGCTACATCAAACCCTTGAATTTTAGAATTATATTTTTAAGCAGCAACCATAACCAGCAAATGTATCTTTTTTTAAAAAAAAAGTTTGATCTTCTCTAGACATTATGTATGCCAATTATTGTGTAAAATTATATATGCAATTATGTACGCAACCTGGAATTAAGGAGAAACTTTCTGACAGTGAAGACAATTAAATAGTGGAACAGCTTGCCACCAGAAGTTGTGGATGCTCCATCACTGAAGGTTTTTAAGAAGAGACTGGACAGTCATTTGTCTGGAATGGTATAGGGTCTCCTGCTTGAGCAGGGGGCTGGACTAGAAGACCTCCAAGGTCCCTTCCAGCTCTATTCTAATTGATTGATTGACTGACTGACTGATTTAAAGCAAGATTGTCATTTGAATTCCGAAATCACAATGAATAACTGTAAAAGGGCACTCTGGCCAGGAAATGGAGGTCTCTGCTTGAAAAGGAAAAGAGACTTTTACTATATTTCAGGTGCTAAAAGTTGGGATTGGAATCAAGGGACTCATTCCCTTTGCTTCCAAGTTCAGATACCCAGAATTTTACTTCCTCTCTTCTGACCAACCTAACTTTGTGCTGAAGAGCCTCATGAAGCACCTGAGAATTTGGGATTTCAGGAAGTCAGGATGCCCTGAAAAAAAACATAATGATGAAGGAGAGTGGAGGAGACCAGGTGTTGGCCATGCCAAGAAAGACTTCCAAAAGAGAAATCCAAAAGAAAAAAAAACAGAAGAACATCTGCAGGTTGAGGCAGTTGGATGGTTACTCTTTGGAGAAAGCTTTTGTGGCAGCAGACAGAGTAAAAATAAATTCACGTTTTGTATTAGTGGAATCAACCACCTTGTGAGAGCTTTGAATGAACCAGCAAATCCATAGTTATTTGGGAAAACAAAGCTCAAAGTACAGATAGGAGACACAGGTATTTACAAGGCAGATCCTTTCACCCCCATCAGTGACAAGGAAGTAATGCTACTGCTTTATATTAAGGAGATGGATGTAAGGATAACTGAGATACTGAACAATACAACAGATACAAACTCAATGTAAACTGCTCCAAACTTGATTGCAGGAAGTACAACTTCAGCAACAAAGTGGTCAATGCCTGGAATGCACAACCTGACTCTCTTGTTACATCCTCTAACCCCGCACTCCTTTAACCTCAAACTATCCACTGTTGACTTCACCCCATTCCTAAGAGGTCTGTAGGGGGCATGCATAAGTGCACCATCATGCCTTCCGTCCCTGTCCTATTATCCCCAATTATTCATACCTATTTCCTGTATTCTTACTCATGTTTATACTTATACCTATTATCTTGTAAGCGATTGACAAATCAAATAAATAAATAACATAACATAACATAAAAATAAATATATGAAGCACTCCAGACACTTGAAGCATGCTACTGTGGGTATCAAGTATCCTTCAAAGAATTTTTATTAGTGTTGCTTATCAATGGGTTGTCTATAAACAATCCAGTGCCAGGAATGTTGAACTCACCACTGTAAATGACTAAATTTAACCAATGGAGGTTTTGAGACTGAAAAAAAAAACCACTTCACACTTTGGTTCTCATCCAATGCAAAGTTCTTGTTAGGTACACATTCACACTGTTTATTTCCCCTCATTCAGCTGAGCGGAGATGCTACCACATCAAGAAATGAAATGTTTTGCACACAGATGGCACTTTAGAAACATAGAAGTTGTCTCAAAATGCTCAGGCTGGTGTTTTCTAAGGTGTTTGGAACTGCTAAGGATTAACACTGGAAACTTCAGCATACAAGAAAATATTCACTTATTAAGTCCCAGATCCCACCAATGGTTTGGTGAAGCCATAAATAACTTCAGTTCCTTTGCTAATCAATGTCCTTACATTCTCATGAGTTTCAGAAAAAAAAAAATATTGACAGCCATGCTTTTTAAAGGTCACCCTAAAATATAGGATAAGGAAGAGAAGTTAAATTTGTTTTAATTGCAATCAAATAGAGAGTTCTTCTCTGTATTTTTTTTTTTTTTTTTGCAGGTGGCTAACTATTATAATTCACTAACAATCTTGAAGCACCTCTGAAAGCCTCACCAAAGACTTTTGGCGATAACATGTGATAACACGTGACCACAAGCATTTTATTAAACCAATACTCAGGGGAATAATCAAGGGAAACCACCTTTAATCCACACTGGTCCAAACAGTTGAGTTATCAAGCAGCAACTGACATATGCAAGAGATTTAGAATTTTTCCATACCAATGTTAGAATTTGCATATCACAAAATGTACAATCCCTTCCAGTTGCCAATCAGCAAATGCTGTTGAACAAATAGAGTGCACATCTTAAAAGGAAGGGATGAGATGAATCCAGTGTTGTAATACCCTCTTTTCCAAAAAAAAGTTGAAGACTCTGAAATCAAAGTTTATAATGTTTATTTGCTTCTATGCCATTTTCCTGCTGATTAGCTTTTAAAGTAACTGCAGAACAGCCACAATAAATCCCACAAAAAAACCTACAAATCTTAAAGAGATGTTTTGATGTATATCATTCAATCTGGATCAAAAGTTCTAAGTTGTATTACACTATAATATTGTTATTTTTAAAGCAATGCCCCAAACCATTTCATTTTCTTTACAGGGGATGGTAATGGGTTCGGCAATGCCATTAAGAACCCTGTGTGCAAAATGGGTTTTAAGCTTCAAAAGATTTTGCTAAAAGCATTGAAATGGATTTGAAAAAATCAAACATTGAATGTCAGTTGAAGGGACACTCCAAGTTCTTGGTGGAAAAGCAAACTCCCCAGAAAGCACAAATATTATAGTACTTGAAAGAAAAAAGTTCAGACAAATAAAAACTCAATGATCTGGAGACATTATTAAAAACACTCATGGTTGCTCTTCAATATTAACTGCATTATTAAGTGCAAAAAGTTGCTTGGTTTCCACAGTTTGATGTTTCAGTCATTTTTCTGAATAATATACCCAGGCATAGCAAATGTCCCATTCAACTTTCTTCCAATGGTTGACCCAAGAATATTTCCAAGCTTTACCAAGGGATCCTTGAACATTTCTGGCTTTAAATAGCTTATGTGAGATTAGTACTTTCAGATTCAAAATTATAATTTCAGAGCAGTCAAGAGATTTCATGAAATTCTTCTAAAACCACGAAGAAAGGCAATAAACCCCTAGCATAGGGACCAAAACATTATTTCTGTGCATATCCTGGAACCCTAAACTTCAAAAGAAACTGAAGATGCCACTCTTGGTTCATCACTGTAATATGGAACTTCAAGAAAACTGAGAAAGTCTAGGACATCCTTTCTGATTACAGCTTTTAAAAGATCAAACAAACATTTAACCATCTGCATTTTTCTGAATGTTTATGCCCAAGCAAGATTAGCATCAAAACAGGAAAACAAAAGAAGAAATGTCTGTTCTGATAAGATAGATCTTCTGATGCAGTCTATTCCTAACTGGGAACCACCAGATAGGTGGACTTCCATTCAACTCAACCATTGCTCTAAATTCTGGAACTTCACTGTCTCATTTGGAGGGCATCCAGGCTGCCAAATGCCTATTCAATGTGTCAGCTTAACTAAAATAAGTTAATACAGAATTAGGTGCACCTGTATACAAAGCAAGATGATAACCTGCTAAATTAGCTTGACAGCATCAGGTGGCCTAGGAAAATATTAAATAATACAACAGGTATTATTACGATGATAGACAGACTGGCACATTGCAAAGATCCATTATGTGTTACTCTCCATTCTAAGACTATTTTAGCTAAAACCAACACACTGGATGCTGATGTGTTCCAAAGCAAAATAGCAGACTTCAGCATAATTTTTACTTGAAAGAATATATCTAGGCCACCATAGATAAAAGCTGAATTTCCCTTCCAACATCTTCTTTTTTAAAAAAATAAGTATTTTAACTTTATGTCCCCACAAAGTACTGTGAGGATACTTTATATTTGTTTATATTTATATTTGTTATTGGAAATTATACATACTTCATTTTACCTGTAGCACAGCTGAAATTTGGGTTCCTCTTAGCATAAAGTGTTAAAATTCTAAATCATAATACTCGGTAAAAGAAGGATAGCCTTTTCACTGTTCAGACAGAGATTACAATAATTCTTCATCTTATTTCATAGTTTATATTGTGTTGGTTATTGCTATGGCTATTAATGTACTGATTGAATTTCAACAATGACCCTATAAATTTAATTAATGAAATATTGCCAATTATTACCTGACAAATTGAGTTTTACTTAATGTTTAGGTTTTTTATTTAATTTTACTTAATTCTATGGTGCTTGGGGAAAAATTCTCTCTCTTTTTAGTTCTTTCTTTCCTTTTTCTGGTTTGTCTTTTCTGAATTCCCTTTCTCAAAAAATGTTAAAATAAATAAATGTTGTTGTTTTTTAAATATTCTTCCTAAAAAGAGTGCTGTTATAGGCAGCCACCAGCAATTCCTGATAATTCTCCAACACTGGATGTGTTGCCTTCAGAAGTTAAAATTTGCCCTCTCTGTAAAAGGAAGTTCAAACCTTTCTGTTTTTCTGTGTCACGTAGATGAGTTCCAAAACTATGTTAAGGTTTAAGAGATGTAATGTCTGCAATATAATGAGGAGTCAAGATCTTTTAATATTTAATGCAGTTGGTACAACAGTAACATGGCCAAATCACAATAATTTATGGCAGCCCGTATAGTTAATAGGAATCTGGGATGAGTAACATAGCCCTATACTTCCTTCAACAGATTTATAACTTAATATATAATGCAGCATATGATTGTTAGAAATTAAATAGGCATGAATCTGAAGCATATACCATTTTGCTTCCAAAACAACCTATCAATTTCTCAGTATTTATATGTTATTAGATTAGGTAGAATAAGTATGTACTTTATTCCAATCAGAAAAAAAGGAAATCTCATCGAGTAAACTTCTGTTCGATCTGTTATTCCCTGGTTCAGACCTGTATGAGGTGAAAATTGCATTTTCAAGGGTTGGCCTTTAAATATGAATGCAGAATGGAAACTCAACTCAGCCATGATTGGAAAAATATGTATTAGGAAATAAGTGTATCTTTTTCATCCTTAATGAACTCTTGGTCTATTTTAAGCTGATTGGGAAAGGCTGGAGGGCATTAGAAAGGAAGAAATGAAAATAAGGTGATTTAAAAGTGTCATTCAACTATCTGTTTTTCCCAATTAATGTTCATTTTCTCTCCATAACCAAAGAAGTTATTGGAAACACATCTTCCTCTCTTTAAATTCATATTTAAATTCATATTTAAATTCATATTTATTCATATGTAGGGGGCATGCATAAGCGCACCAACGTGCCTACCGTCCCTGTCCTATTGTTTCTCTTATTCTTTTATTTTTCTTATATGTACCCATTTCATGTATTCACAACTATGTATACACTTATACTTATTATCTTGTAAACAATTGGCAAATCAAATAAATAAATTAAAAAAATAAATATCTGGAAAGAGTGTCCAGGGATCTTTTCAGGAAAGCAATAGAAATACTTAGCAAAACAAACTAGAAGGTGCAAGAAAGATTTTAAAAAAAATCCTTCACAATCACAATCAAAAATCCTTCTTCTGCAGAAGGAATTGCTAAAATATGGAATCTTCCCTTTTTCCCATTTTTTTCTGTGGCCCTTTTCCCCTCTAAATAGTAGTTGCTGAGACCAAAGTAAGAATTTATAAGAGTACACCAAATATTCTTGCTAACCACCAACACAGTTTTGTTGTACAGTTAAAGGATGGCATCACCTAATATCACAACTGATTGACCATAAGCACATAAGTATATACGAAGTATGCTGGGCAGAATTGTCATAAAACCTGCTGTTAACAAGAACAGAAATTCTCAGTTTGAAACCTGCATTGCTCACACAACCATTGTTATTTTGTATTGTTTTGTTAACTATTTTAATGTATTTTCAGTATTTTAATCATAATATATATTTTTAAAATTGTAAACTGCCCAGAGAAATTGACTGGGATAGGCAGCTATAGAAATTCAAAAATAAATAAATAAGTAAACATTAGCAATAAACAGCCCATCTGATACAAGGAGACATCTGTAGTGGACGTTTCTGAAAATACAACAAATGAATATTGTTTCTTCAGATCCACAGTTCTCCTGGGAAACTACAGATCACCCAACTACTGAAATCCACTACCCACCAATAATAGGAAATGGACTAGATCCTATGGCAGATGCCATTTTTGTCTCTGTGTGTACTTTGACAATTCCATTACATACTCTAATGAATTCATCTACAATATCAAAAATCATCATTACAGATTAACAGAGTTAGAAGGGACCTTGTAGGTCATCTAGTCCAACCCCCCTCCCCAATGGCAGTCCAATCTCTTCTTGAAAGTCTCAAGGGATGAAGCTCCCACAATCATAACCAGCTGTCATTCAGTAAGTCATAATTTGCTAACTACAAATTACTGCTCTCCTCTACGTTAGTCAATCACTAGACAAAATAATAACAAAATAAATAAATGACTTTTTTCTATTTCCTATGATATGGTGTGGGTAGGATTGTTAGTCCTCACAGATATGTGACAGGAAACACAACTAGATGAGCTAAATCTACTTTACCTTATTCTGAGGTTGCAGTGACAGAATCTTGCAAGTCTGAAGGTACTTCCCAGCATTACATATACCTGATCCATTGGGGCACATCCTTCTTAAGCTTCATTCTCTGTCCATTGAAACCATAATAACTGAACTATGCCATGGCCACAAACAGTATTGAGTCGACGCCGAACTGACTAAATTGGCACACAAGACATTTATAAGCTAAAGACAATAGGGCAAGAAAATCCTGCTGATGATGTTGAGAAACTAAACTGAAACAAGCTTGGAGAACAAACCACTGCCAAAAACAAAAACCTGAGCTACAAGTATTTTCTATTAATATTGAATACTGTTGAAGGCCATGGTATAGCTCAGTTGCCTCAAGGATCATTATGTGACTTTCTTCATTTAACTTTCATTACAAAAAGCTAAAAAGTATAGTGCACTGTTTTACTGAATCTGTTGAGCTGTAAGATACAATGGAACATCACGTGTTGAAGCCAACATGTTATCACAAATTTTTTTTTTTATGTATTCATTTTCTATGAACAAAAAGCACCTAGGAGCTATGCTTCTTCTCTGTTTTCCCAACACACCCTGCAGAGAGACTGAACAATGCCAGGCTTGGTAACATATTACTTTTACTGTTATGGCTTGATTTGTTAATTATCTGGAATTTCAATTGACTACTTTATTTGTTTTATTGCTTTAATAAGCATTGTATTGTTTGGAATATGCCTCTCAGCTCTTCCTGACTTCAGTTCTCTTGAGAAGAGCATGAAATGTCTGTAATAATATTCTTGTTCCAGAATACCAACTAAGTCTGGGGGAAATCAATGTACTGGTTAGATCAGGAGTGTCAAACTCAAGGCCCGCAGCCCAGATCCAGCCTGCTGGGTGCTTAGATCTGGTCCATGGGGCTGCCCTGGAAACACATAAAGACCAGCCCGTAGTGCCTCTGCCAGTGAAAATGGGCTCTGTAGCTCTGTTTTCAGCTGCAATGAATTCCCACAACCCTCTGCCAGTGAAAATGGGCTCCTGAGCTCCATTTTCAGCTATGATGGCCTCCTGCAACCCTCTGCCAGCAAAAATGGACTCCTGAGCTCCATTTTCAGCTGTGATGGCCTCCTGCAACCCTCTGCCAACGAAAATCCAGCCAACGAAGATCCAGCCTGCTGGGTGCTTAGATCTGGTCCATGGGGCTGCCCTGGAAACACACAAAGACCAGCCTGTAGTGCCTCTGCCAGTAAAAATGGAGCTGTCAGTCCTGAGCTCTGCTTTCACTGACAGAGGCAGGAGTCCGTCCAAGCTGAAAACAGAGCTCGGGAGTCCATTTTTGCTGGCAGAAGGTTGCAGGTGGCCATCACAGCTGAAAACAGAGCCCGGGAGCCCGTTTTCCTTGGCAGAGGGTTGCAGGAGGCCATCACAGCTGAAAATGGAGCTTGGGAGCCCATTTGTGCTGGCAGAAGGTTGCAGGTGGCCATCGCAACTGAAAACAGAGCTTGGGAGCCCATTTTCATTGGCAGAGGGTTGCAGGAGGCCATCACAGCTGAAAATGGAGCTCGGGAGCCCGTTTTCATTGGCAGAGGGTTGCAGGTGGCCATCGCAGCTGAAAACGAAGCTCGGGAGCCCATTTTCGCTGGCAGAGGGTTGCAGGAGGCCATCGCAGCTGAAAATGGAGCTCGGGAGCCCGTTTTCACTGGCAGAAGGTTGCAGGTGGCCATCGCAACTGAAAACAGAACTCGGGAGCTTATTTACGTTGGCAGAGGGTTGCAGGTGGCCATCGCAGCTGAAAACGAAGCTCGGGAGCCCATTTTCGCTGGCAGAGGGTTGCGGGAGTTCATTGCAGCTGAAAATGGAGCTCGGGAGCCCATTTTTGCTGGCAGAAGGTTGCAGGTGGCCATCGCAACTGAAAACAGAGCTCGGGAGCCCATTTTCATTGGCAGAAGGTTGCAGGTGGCCATCGCAACTGAAAACAGAGCTCGGGAGCCCATTTTTGCTGGCAGAGGGTTGCGGGAGCTCATTGCAGCTGAAAACAAAGCTTGGGAGCCCATTTTTTGCTAGCAGAAGGTTGCAGGTGGCCATCGCAGCTGAAAACAAAGCTCGGGAGCCCATTTTTGCTGGCAGAAGGTTGCAGGTGGCCATCGCAACTGAAAACAGAGCTCGGGAGCCCATTTTCGCTGGCAGAGGGTTGCGGGAGTTCATTGCAGCTGAAAACGGAGCTTGGGAGCCCATTTTTAATGGCAGAAGGTTGCAGGTGGCCATCGCAACTGAAAACAGAGCTCGGGAGCCCATTTTCGCTGGCAGAGGGTTGCGGGAGTTCATTGCAGCTGAAAACGGAGCTCGGGAGCCCATTTTTTGCTAGCAGAAGGTTGCAGGTGGCCATCGCAGCTGAAAACAAAGCTCGAGAGCCCATTTTTGCTGGCAGAAGGTTGCAGGTGGCCATCGCAACTGAAAACAGAGCTCGGGAGCCCATTTTCGCTGGCAGAGGGTTGCGGGAGTTCATTGCAGCTGAAAACGGAGCTTGGGAGCCCATTTTTAATGGCAGAAGGTTGCAGGTGGCCATCGCAACTGAAAACAGAGCTCGGGAGCCCATTTTCGCTGGCAGAGGGTTGCGGGAGTTCATTGCAGCTGAAAACGGAGCTCGGGAGCCCATTTTTTGCTGGCAGAAGGTTGCAGGTGGCCATCGCAGCTGAAAACAAAGCTCGAGAGCCCATTTTTGCTGGCAGAAGGTTGCAGGAGGCCATCACAGCTGAAAATGGAGCTTGGGAGCCTGTTTTCACTGGCAGAGTGCTCAGGCCATCACAGATGCCCCCTTACATGACTGACATCATGCTGGCCATGCCCACCCTGGCCACACCCAACCCTCCCTCCCCAAGGTCAAACACAATCCTGATGCGGTCCTCAATGAAACTGAGTTTGGCATCCCTGGGTTAGATATTTACTCTCTAGGAGTGTGACTCCTCTGAAAAGTTGATCAGATTTCCTATTAAAATATTTTTGTTCTATGTTAAATATTAAATTATTTCTTAGAAAGGTGAATGGCTTTTTCATGAAGGTTAGTTCATCCCAAATAAAGCAGGAAAGTTCTGAAAAAAAAATATGAATAGCATCTTGGTGGATCAATACTGGTAGACTTCATCTTCTAGAGAAGAGACAGACTGAGGTCTCTCCCCATTCCTTGAACAAAAATCAACCAAAATAGCAACTAAAACTGGTGATCAGTCAACAGTGTGTGATCTACCTTAGATAGTGGAGACCTAGCTGCGTGGTGTAGCAAGTTGTTTTCTCCAAGTTTCTCCTGGCTGTTGGTTTTCCCTATACATTGCAAACTAGCGGCTCTATATCAATGGCTTAATATAAATTTAACAAACAAGAAATTGCCACCAACATCTCCAAGAAAAGCTGGGGAAAAATTCTCTCTGAAATCCTGGAGAACCATTGGTGGGCAGAGGAGACGACTGTATTCTTCCTATATGCCTTTTGTAGAGATAAGAAAAGATCCCACTCTAAAGTTAATCTCATATTCTGTCTTGCTTAGAGCCTAATCATTCAAAGTACAATAAAAACCTGGAATCAGACCCACAGATTGATATAGGATGTATCAATAAATATGATATATATTGATAAATATGGTGCCACCTGTTGACTACAGAAAGAAAAAAATTACATTTAATCTGCTGAAAATACTATAATAGTCTACAAAAGATCACCTAGTAGTTTTCTGAACATTCTGGAGCAATTCATGAATTGCTTTTGAAATGTTTTGATAAATTGTTCTTAGAAGTATTGCAACCACACTATTATTTCAGAATAACTATTTTTATTTAAACAGATGTGTTGAAATGGGCCATTTTTCTCTCTGAAAGATAAAGATCCACAAAGATGCTCATGTTTCTCTGTTGTTCAGGGAGACTCTGGCCTCTGGCTCTGCAGTGAACTGTTAATCCACCCATCATTACTACTTCAATTCCCTTCTTTTTTCTAGAAACTCTTAAAAACACAATTAAGTGAAATTGGAAGGACTCAAGGCTAGAATTTTTGGATTTCAGCAAGTTCCCCATTCCTCACTTCATCCTATTTTTTTATGGTCTAATTTTTCCTAATGGCACAAAGAAGTGGCCTAAAGGCAAAAAAAAAAAAAAGGAGTGGGAGGGGGGAAGGTCTGTGAAACTTTAGGTATGGAGCAAAAAATTCCTTCAGTTGTATTTATTTAATCCTGATGAGCACACACACACATCCCAATGAAGCTACGCAGGCTTGGTCCAGGTTGGAACTTGAATAGGAATGCAAGAAATCCCAGAACTGTAGGGTAGACTGAGAAAGTTTTTAAAAAAATCAATCCATCTGTCCTGGATGGTAATGATAAACTACCTTGTGTGCCAAGAAAACAAAATGGAGATATAGATAGATAGATAGATAGATAGATAGATAGATAGATAGATAGATAGATAGATAGATAGATAGATAGATAGATAGACAGAGACAGAGACAGAGACAGAGACAGAGACAGAGACAGAGACAGAGACAAATAGATACACACACTCAAAAGTGTCTTGTCTTTTATCTTTATTGCGATGAATATGTAAAATGCCATAGCCTTGTGTCACACAATTGTCTGTCCCAGAATTTCTTATCAAGATTAAGATTAGGGAAACACAGGAAAAAAGATAGAATTTAGCCAATTATATAATTGTGGGGTCTGAGGTTGGTTGTTTTCTTGAAGATGTTTCATTACCCATCATCATCAGTGCTGAAAACAGTCAAGCTCAGGGAGAATCAAGGACCCCACAATTCAACCCTGAACTAAAAATATTCTCTTCTGTTTGGTGCAATCATATAATTCTGTATTTTCACTCCTTTGAGAAAAAGTAACAGGATACAACAGGAGAGACATAACATGAAGACACAACCATCTAACCACTCATGGATAGAGAGGTTATTAATGGAATGAAAAGGCATTCTCTGCTCTCATACCTTCCCCAACATCTGTACTGATAATTATTACAGCAATAGTCTGATTTTATCTCCAAAACCCATTAAAAATGCTGGCATTTGCTGTGAAAACAGTTTAAAAGTGTTTCTTCACAAGGCAAACATGCTTTATAAAGTACCACTTGACAATGTTTTGTAAAGGTCTATATTTGGCTATTTATTTAATAGGCATTTGATGATTAAGTGGAAAAAAATTGATTAATATACTGACCTGATCTATTGTTATTAATTCATTTTTTTTGCCACTTTTTAGCCCGAAGAAACTCAAAGATGTCTTATAGTCATTTTTTTAAAAACCAGTTATAGAAATACAATAATAAATCAACAGGTTAAAAACATCCAAAAATGAAATACATTATTTGTAGAAAACTGTACAACCAAGCATTTGTGGTCAACCCATAGACATTAATTTATTGGAGCATGTTTTTATCCTATGAAAAAATGTTTTATGTGATTGTCAAAGAGGAGGGGAAACAGTAACAACACCATTTGGATCCATGCAAATTATTTCCTTCTATTTTTTTATTCCTATGTGCTATATAGACGATATCCTCAGAAATGTATCTATAATTCAGAATTCAGAATTGATTTCCTTGTTTACTTGACAATCACTATTTAGCATTGTATGGAAAAGACAAAAATTGTTCAGTCCAAGTGAAACTTGGTAGCTGAGCAACTCTAGAGATCAACTACTGTATTTTTGCACTAATCAAATTATCATTATTTTGGCTAGTAGGACTGTATTACTATTATCCTTCTCATCTTTCCTATTACTTATTTCCTTAGCTTCTTATGACTATAACTTTGTTGTTTGTATCTTTATGTTGATTGCTTTTATTTAGTATCCAGTTATGATTTATATTGGTTGCTTATTTAGTATCCTATGATTATCACTGAGTGTTGTATCTTATGATTTGATGATGATTGTATTTTATTATTATGATCATGATTTATCATCTGTTGCTTGTATGTACACTGACAGCTTATGCACTGGAGACAAATTCCTCATGTATCCAATCATACTTGGCCAGTAAAGAATTCTATTCTATTCTATTTAATGCTGAGGTTGGATTGCACAGGCAAAAAATAACTTTGATAGAACATTTTATTCATATCCTAAAGGGCCTCCCCATCTTTTTCTGCTGTCATGGTATGGTCTTCAACCATTATTTTTAATCACTGAACAAAAGCTCAAACACATTTTCACCACAATGCTTTCCAGTATCTCTGCTTGGGCTGTATCCAGAGTCCTTAGCACTTCAAAGCCTAACATTCAAGATACTTTGGTGCCTAAAGTGTCATAGATTGATTCAATACTGCAGGTGGAAAAGGGAAAAAATTAATTTAGTTTACATTGGAACAAAAACACCAAAAAGTCCTTAAATGAACTGGAATTCAACATTTTCAAATTTTGCATGCATTATTCAACAGAATAGGCATATACCCAAACATATGTATGGTAGGAAGTGCACTCAGCAATATGTCATATTTGCTTATTACATGTGCTTATTAAAAATATCAAACTGTGCAGCAATCAGGATTTGAAAGAGAAAGGTGATTTGACGCGTGTGTGGGTGTGCATGGGATATCAACCAAGGTCTCCTTCCATCGAATGTGTTATTTCCTGGGGAGCCACCATTCTTCTAGGAATGGTTCATTGACATTGCTATGTAGTACTCCAAATCACACTTGCCCATTGAATTCTAGATTACTACACGGTTGTATAAAATCATGACAGCAATGTTAAAAATAATTCTACGTTGGCAAAAATATGTATATAAATCACACATTCATAAAAACATTTAATGGACTAAGATCAGGTTTAGGTGGTATCAATCCATCTGATGAAATGGTCATTGGTAGCCAGGCAAAAGAGACAGGCAGAACCCAAGTCATTTAGGTAAAGTCTCATTAAGAAGCAAGTTCTGAGAAAATGGCAAAGAAATAGACACAGGACTAGAGAGATCATGTGAGACCAGTCTAAATGGATGCATAAATAATGCATGTTGAGCAGCAAGGATATCAACCATTAATTCACAATGGAAAAACAACACAATTAATAAATGAATCATTAATTCAACTGTGGCAAAACAACACAAGTGACTGATCAGGAGAGGAATAATTTCCAAAATAAACAGGGGAGGATCTGGAAGAAAATATGCAACAAGGTGTTCTAACCCTTGGAAAAAGTAATTACATGGATGGGCACACAGTATAGACTAGAAGAAAACCTGATTTTGACATTGGTCCCTCGGTTGTCTGTCTCTGCTGTGACTTCAGCTATATCTGTTCCCATCAATTCAGAGTATCTCATTTACAATACTGTATATATGGTTATTATAATGTCATGACATTCAAAAATACCAATTTAATGTGATTGGACACCAGTGTTTTATTGTTTTGAGGATCCAGTGCCTTATCCAAGAAGCTGCCCTTTTAGAGCATATCTTAACAGCTGCCTAAATATCATTTTGTATTAATGAACTGTAGGCAAAGGGGAATAGGTTAAAGAAGAAAAAACACGCAAATTTGCCATTGAGTTCAAGATCCTGGCTAGATTTCACAAGATTCTGATGTGGTATCCATATGTCCTTTCACATGCCTACCTCCTATCAAAGTCAAGTTCTGAATAGCATCACTGAATGTAGGTTGAAAAGTATAAAGTATTTACAGTAGTTATGTGAAGCCCAAGTCAAGCTTTGCCAATTCTGTTCTATACATTACCACAAAGTACATGATCTCCTCCAGTTTTCCTAAGAACATGATGGGGATTTAGTAAGCTTGCTATCCTGGCTATAAGCAGGAGATGAAATATACTATAATATCAATGCAATAAGCAGTGAGACGCTGTCTAAAATATATCACTGCTACCCGAAGCAATATCAATCACAGCCACAGAATATATTGAAAGAGAAGGAAATTAAAGTCGCCAGCTTTTCTTCCCAGATATTCTGAAAACATCAGGTTAGTTTCATAACTCTCCTTTTTGGTAGGAAATGCCAAAGTTGATGACGCATTGTAATAAAATGGCTATATATCTCGAACAGAGATTTTCACCGACACACCTTTTGCAGTGGAGAAGAAATGTCCTTTAAGCTTCCTCTCCAAATGACTGTGAACACAAAGCTCTTCTTGACTGACCCTTTTAAGAGGAAAATCCATTCTTCCGGGCACATTGCTATGATTTCCGTAATACAAATTGACATTATGCAGGCATGAGTTTGCAGGCATACATAGGAGAAAATGAGAAGCCACCATCAGCACCTTCTCCCAGTCTAAAGAAAGTAGGGAGTAACTAACCCTCCAGCACAACCCTTCTGGTTAATATTATATGCATTTTAAACTTCAGTTAGGAAACAAAATCTTTCCTTGCTATGTAGCAATGCACTATTTTTAAGGATTGTGTGTCCTAATGCAGGGGTCCTCAACCACCGGGCCCTGGACCGGTACCAGTCCGTGGAACATTTTCTACCGGGCCGCCGGTTTGCTGGGCGCCACCATCTTGTTTCGATGAGAAAGTGCTTCCGGGTGAGCTTTTCCGGTTGGAAAGCGGCATTTGGGTCCTGGAGGAATCCTCGCGCCTTAGTTTCATCGAAGGGGGGGGGCTTCGAACGAAACTAAGGCGCGAGGATTTTTTCAGCACCCAAGGCAAGGCGAGCCGAGCGACCGTCCCAAAGCCGTCCCAAAGCCCATCGACAAAGGTACAAAGGAGGAGTTGAAGGTGGCGGGGAGAAGCGGGGGACGGCTGGCTGGCCGGTCGCTCGGCTCACCTTGCCTTGTCATGCGTGCTGATGCCGGTACTGGGCCGCGGATCATTTTGTGATGCAGGTACCGGGCCGTGGCACAAAAAAGGTTGGGGGCCACTGTCCTAATGAACAGGCAAAAAAAAAAAAAAAGGGTTAATAAGAAAATTTAAAACTTCCAACATAATTCATTACATTCTTTTTCTGGATTATGTCCACCTAGAAAGCTTATAACATGTAAACACAAAAAGCACTGCAACCGTAAAGGTCACAATGCAAAGTGTGTCCTTACTATAAAAACAATCCTAGAAGACTTTGGAAAGACTGACTGGAGATTTGTGCATGCTCCCGGCTGCTGTCCGTGGTCCTGACCAGCTTAATGGCTCATGTTGATAGAGCAGATCTCAAGATCTCACAAGGCAAGGACAAGGCTCAAGGAAGTTGATGCATCATTCAGATCATCTCAAAACATTATGGCATCTGAATGCATCATTCAGATCATCTCAAAACATTATGGTAGTGCTAAGTTGTGGGTTGGAAGTTCCACACAATCGTATGGACACTTATGGGTTCATCTACATCAGGAGTGTCAAACTCACGTCATCATGGAGGTGTCATGTGACGTATTGGGACTTTTTTCCCCTTCGCTAAATTGGACGAGGGAATGGCCAGCACGTGACACATCCGGCCCATGGACTGGTAGTTTGACAGCCCTGATCTACATGTTCCAAGAGAAGCAAGTAAATATTCTACTCTGCTATTCAGAAATTAAAACTAGAAATATATTCATAGTAGGCTGCCCAGTTTCTACTTCTTGATCTTTCATGCCATCATGAGTCTTCTTCATTAGCTTGCAGGTCTAATATGAACAAGAGGCTGCCCTTGTTCTCATCCAGACTAAATTATATGAAACTGATTGAAGCTTTGCCAAAAAAAAAAAAAAATATCCAAATGCTATCCATATTCTAGCCATGTTAATAATGTCAAGGATGGAAGATTCATCTCCGCAAAACCCATCCTGATTTTGATAGATCATTCAGACATCATCACAATATGAAATAGGAGCTGGTACAAAGAAGGACCAATTACAGCTAAGACATCATAAACAAGGAAGCAGAATGAGACTATTTCACCTTAATCTAATCAAATTGATTCTTCATCAAATGAAGAACAAATGGCCATACAAACCACACACCAGCTTATATCCAGGGGTGGGATTCTACCTGGTCACACAGGTTCTATAGAACCAGTTGTTACGATTCTGCGCAGTTCAGAGAACTGGCAAATCTCACAATTGGTTGGTCCCACCCCTCCCTGCCCTGCCACTTCTTACTTGCCTGCTAAGTTTCTATTTTTCCTTTTTTACCCCCAACCATCAGCTCTTCCAACTGGATTAGCTAGAAAGCAGGAAATCATTGGATTTCTTGCTTTCTAGCTAATCTAAAAGCAGAGCTGAACCTTCCTAGCTTCTATTTTTCAGTGCAGACTCAGGCAATGGATTGCAGAATGGTTGATCCCTGAATGAATCTGTGATTCTGTGAGTAACTCAATCTGCCTGCATGCTTTGCCTGATTTTGGGTTAAAAGCTGCTCTCTTTTTTATAAAATAATTCAATATTTACACAAATATTTACAATATTTACATACAAGCCATGCCCATACAGTCACATGACCACCAATCCACACCCACAAATTAGGCCACACCCACAGAGCCAGTTGTTAAGAAATTTGAATCCCACCCCGGCTCACATCCCACTTCTCCTTCCGTTTATTATTCCTAAGATCAAGTAATAAATTACTATACCTCAGCAGAAGCCACTCTGGAGGAAGTAATCAAGATTAGCACATTGTTTTTTACACCAAAGAGCAATCACTCCTAGAGACAAATCCTTCCCAAGTGCATTTATCTTTTGTATAAACTACCCTTTCATCCATAGAGATTTGTACACAGCTTCACAAGCTGTAGTTAAGAGCTTTTTCACGAATTCCAACATAGGAGTAGGCCATACGAAATAACCTCTTCCATTTAAATGACTAAGAACTACAATGAAGAAAGGTTTAAACTCACAGGTAATGCATTGATCAAATTCCACAAAAAGCTTGAGAAAACACTTAGATTCAGTTGTTCTACTGTCTTGTTCAAATTCTTTAAACAGAAATGGAATGCCTGCCGTAAGGTTAAAAACCAAGGAAAGACAAAGGTTTAACTTAAAAAACAAACAAAAAACAGCAATCTTGACGAACTACAACAGGAGCTGAATTGATCCACATTGTTGAAAGTTTCCAAGAAAAATCCTGGACTAGTGGTGGTGCTTTCCAGGAATCTATAAGGGGGTTAGAGGAGTCAAGTTGAAGGTAAACACAAGATCGAAAAGGGAAATTCTTCAGGAATAAAGATTGCGAATAAACTGCTTTAACCGATCAGGGGACTAGAGTTTTAAAGAAGGCGAAACCTGAAACTTATTATGTCAAGCTGTGATTGTTTCAGGAAAAGTTGCTTGTAATGCATAAAGATTGGAGAGCTCTGTTTTGGTTTCAGATTCATTTGGAGGTTATCCAAGGGCGAAGAACTGGTTTCACTAGGCTTGGTCTACAGCACTGCTTTTCAAAATTGGCCAATTTAAGATGTATGGATTCAACTCCCGGAATTCCCCAGCCAACTCTATATAACTAAACACCCTTTTTTTACTCCAATGGAAAGAGCCAAGTTAAAACCCTGAATAAATGTATATATGACTTGGCTTTCTATCTATTAATGGAAACATTATTGTTTTTATTTCTGTTTCACTACCCCCTTTGGTTTTTTATCTCATCTGTCTTGTTATTTTCCTTGTTTTTATATTAAAGGGTTTTTTTAATAACAGGACAAGAAGAAAAATAGATCTCTGAATATTTATTTTCATCCTTTCAATCTTCATGAGCCAAATCACATGAAGCACTTCTTATTTTACAGGTTTCAATGCAATTTTTTGTATCTCAATGGGACTTGAAGAGTCCATTCTGATCAAACCATTATCATTTTTTCTAGCATTTCTAGTTTTTCCACTGTCCCTGGTATTACACAATGTTTTTTGTCTGACTTGTTTGTTTAGATAATAGGTTCTAAAATAATAGGTATAGGTTCTAATAGGTTCTAGCATTTCTAGTTTTTCCACTGTCCCTGGTATTACACAATGTTTTTTGTCTGACTTGTTTGTTTAGATAATAGGTTCTAAAATTAGTATTCAATGACCACCATCTTCCTAATTCACATCCCCTACATTTTTCAATGCATTTTGCCAACACTATTCCAGATTTATTTATTTTTCTTGCTACATTACTCCTCATAATGTAATGAGACTCCTCATGCAAGAAGGTGAGGCTCAACAGGTTTTTTTTTTTTTTTTTGTTCCTGCAGTTAATACTCTCCTCAGATTGTTAAAAAGAAAACTAATCTGGCTCTCATGATGATAAAGATTTCTCAAAATGTGGGATTTTTATTATCTCCTCTTTATTGCTCAGAGGAGGTCGACTTTTCAGAATTGCAGTGTATTTGTTTCTGTTCTCTGAACCTCAACTAACTTCTCTGAAAAAAAGAACTGCTTGTACTTATATTGGGGTGTCAGATGTTTCAGTCTACAGAAAGAGGGGGGGAGCACAAATCCAAGGAAGAATGGCATAAGTAAAGACATTCAAGGGATTTTTAGAAGAAGAAAGAAAGAAGAAAGGGAGATAAGGGTCATAGTTCTCTTTAAAACTTTATCCATTCATTATGTCATAAAACAAGCTCCCTGGGGTCAAATTAAAGCACCGTCTAGTTCAGGGGTCTCCAACTTTGGCCACTTTTAGACTTGTGGACTTCAACTCCCAGAGTTCTTCAGCCAGCTTTGCTTAAAATGTCTTAAAGTGGCCAAGGTTGGAGACCCCTGATCTAGCCCATTGTTCCATTTCCATGGTGACCAGAAGGATGAGTTCAGAAACAGGCATGAAATGTAACTAGCCCAGGAATGTTACCACAGAGTTCTGCTCATGAACTCTTCATCAATAAAATGCTGAATCATATTGCCTTAGATAAGGGGTATCCAACCTTGGCAACTTTATGACTTGTGGATTTCAACTCCCAAATGAACATTCCTACCTTAGATATTGAAGGTAATACAGCTATCATAACTAACATAACCCTTCTGGAAAAGCTCAAAAAATAAAGATGGAGATTTGTTGTTGCTTTCTTCTGACTTGATTTCAAATTCCCCAATCCAGCTGTGATTTCATAAGGGTATCTTATCCAAGCACTAACGAAGCTCAATCTTGCTTAGTTTCAGATTCCAAAGTCAACCAGGGCTATAACCTATCAAGGTCAGTGATGGTCTCTTCCACCAGATTTGTCCAGTCCTCTTTGAAAAACAATCCTTGGGATGGTTAACTATACCTTTGCCATATTTGAGCAATATACCTGATGATAATATTCCTTTTATAAATTCTGGATCGCCAATCATTTAGCTTTATTGGAGGACTCCAAATTCTGAAATTATGAAATGGTTCCTTTGATGTGCATGTAAAAATATGCATGCTTCTTTCCTGCCCTCTTTATTTTCCATTTTTCCAAGCTCAGAAGCTCCACAAGTTGTAAGCTTTTCTCATTCAACACTTATTCTGGCCTGCTGATAATTTAAGTATCCTTTTCTGCACCTTGTTTTTAATCCATTCTCATTAACCCCAGTAATGCAATTCATTATTTTCACTGCAGAGGCTGCTTAAATATCCATCTCCTCAATTTTCCGTAACTTTTTGCAGTTCTTCTTAATTTAAAGTAATTGTGTAATGATCAGCTCCCTATCAGTTCAAAAGTAATGCCCTCTAACCAGTGTTTTGGGGAACCCCAATATTTTTATATCCCTCCCTTGTCTCCTACTCTTTCTCTACAAGTAGTCCTTTCTTGTATGACCACAATTGGGCCAGAATTCCCATGGCTAAGCAATGACCTTTGTTAACTGAATCACACCAAATGTTATGCCATTTTATGCTTTTTTGCCATGGTTGTTAAGTGAACCACTTAGTTGTTAAGCGAATCATTCAGTTGTTAAGTGAATTTGACTTCCCTATTGACTTTTGCTTGTTGAAAACCAGCTGGGAAGGTCGCAAATGGGAATCCCATGACCTTGTAATGCAATAATCATCATAAATTCATGATGGTTGCCAAATGCCCAAATTTGGAACACATGACACGGGGATGCTATGATAGTTGTAAGTGTAAGGAATGGCCATAAGTCTCTTTTTCAGTCACTAAATGAATGATTGTAAGTCGGGGACTATCTGTAGTCATAGTACCATAAAACTTATTCTGTTATCCAGCAACTACTACTTCTGTGAGTAAGATTTCTATGGCGCTAGTTCAGAAAATCCAGGCCTGAATATTGTACCAATTACATTTGCAAGAAATTACACTAGATCTTAGGGAAAATATCCCATTTAAATAAAAGCAAGTAAGTACATTGATCCGAATCTGTCTTCTTTGGTGTTTATCCTTAAAACCCTGGTCTAGCAGCCCCATTTCATTTTATAAAAAGCTATTCATTTATGAATGTTGTGATTTATCTCCGTGAAATAAAGCCAGCACAGCACTGACTGTAGCTAGTTTTATATCATATATAAGGGAATGTAGGAATGCTGTGCCTAGAACAATAGACTTCTTTGTCAAGGTTCAGTTAGTTTACTGAAAAGATTCAGGCTAACTGATCTGAACAAGCATCGTTTTCAGCAGACTGTACAAAACCTGTGTTTTTCCCTTTATATACAGAGTTGTACTCAAGGAAATGATTAGTTATAGATCTGATTAGTTATAATTCTGAATTATCATTCTCACTCAGAGCAGAAAGCCGTGTGTGATCTCAAAAAGGTGGGGAAGCTGTTTTTCAAAATCAAGTGTTAAATCTAAAAACACGTTTCCATTGATGGGTTTCTGCATGAATGTTTTAATCAGAAAAAAGGCAACCCGGTACATTTGAAAAGAGGAGGGTTTTTTTTTTTATTTTAAAGGTCTATAGTAGCGCTCATTGGAAAAGGATTAACAACTATCTCTTGAAATATAACTGCATGGCGGCAAGTCTACCCAAACAATATATCACATTCAAAACTGCACTTCTGCAAAAGAAACGAAAAAAAATTGCACAGGGGCTACATTTCTGCTTCCTTCCTCTTTTTTTTCTCTTTAGAGTGATATTTTCTCCAGCTGGATAAAAGAGAAGTGCAGCACAAAAGCTGAGCCAGGATCATGTGAGTTAATATACTATGGCTGCCCTACAGAAAATGTCACAGAGAAAGGTGTTCATTTTTCTTGCCATCCTGCCTTGAATTCCAGCCATTTGCTTTCCGTCTCGGTAATGGCGTGTCTTGGAATAACAATGCAATACTTTATAAAACAAAAGAGTAATCTATCCTCAGAGGGATCAACAGAACAGAGGGATGAAAATTAATTATTTTATTTGGCAGGAGCTATTTACTTGATCCTAGTTAATAGCCCCAGTAGCTTCTACCCAACTGACACAAAATAGCTCAATTAAGTGTGTTGCAGAAATTGGATTGATGCACTCTTCAAAGGTTAAGGACCTCATTCTGAATGTTCCTTTCCTTATATTACTGACCTCAAAGGTTAAGCTAATAAATCTGCTTTATGATAACTATGTCTGTCTTGTTTAGGCAAACTGACTGATTGTGACAAAGAGATACACAAATACACAACACAAACACACATACAATCCCCAAGTTCTGAGTTTGTGGCAAGCAAAAGAATGCAGGGGAAAAGGAAGTCAAATTAAATGCTTTTTGTTATGTTGATCATCCTATTTATTCTTTTGAGCACCAAATCCAAGAAGGATTCAGATAAATTGGAATGGATATGATTAGGAGATTGGGGGTTAAGTCCTATGAAGAGAGACTGAAACAACTGGGCATGTTCAGCTTTGGGAAAAGATATAACTCTCATCTCTAGTCCTTGAAAGAGTACCAGACAGAAGCTAGACAAGACCTCTTTTCTCTCATTCTGCAGTATATGATATTTAATATACAGGAAGATAGATTAGAAAAAGGTTGTAGAGCCTATGGCATTAAAAAAAATGTCCTTCACCCCAGAGAAGTTAAGGGGAGGTTATATATGACCATCAGTTTGGGATGCTTGTGTTCATTTATCCCAAGCTAGGTGCTGAATCTGGGATTCTGCTCTCAAAAACAAGGTCTACTTCCAAATTCTGTGGAAACCAATCCTATCTCTTGGCTCAATGTTTTTTCTACAAAATATTTCCAACCATTTGTTGTGACCCTTTCACCATCACTTTATTTTTGGTTGCTCAAACCTGCTATCCTATGAAGGTGGAAGGGATGATATCTGGGAGAAAGGAGAAGAAATGATATTTCATGGATATGATATTGCATGGATACCACACATGGACCATTTCAACAAGAAGGCAAAATGTTGGTAGTTAATTAATCTCTTACAGGTACACAACTGCTTCAAAAATGGGTAGAGACCCTTATAAACTTGTTGTAAAAATCAGTATTTTGTCTGCATGTGATGAAGTAATCACAGCTACGGAACCTTTCACACGACACAAGGAGGTTTCCCTGAGCAAATTGTGTCTGAAGAAGCCAGGTGTGTGTTTATTAGCTCTGGGCCCTTGGAAGATGATATATTTGCTGTGGGAAATAAAAGTTGACAAGCTTGGAGAAGAAGCTGGCTTTTATTTCAAACACTCGTACATGCATGTGAGCTTCAGGCTGTATTACCTCAACAAGCCCCAGCTCATTATGGACTATTTAACAGATTTCTCTATCTTACTGTAGGCATTTCAAGAAATGCTTGCCCTTTCATGTGAATCTCAACTTGGCAGCAAAAACGTTTTTTTTTCCCCAACAGGTATTTAGGCCTTATTTAAAAACAAAACTCTTCTATCAATATAAAAAAACCCAACAACAACCAAGATTTTGTCTTTATCACTAGGATTTGGTTACCAGGGTAATCAATCCCCAGTGATGTCAGCTAGCTGACAGAATGATATATTATTGAGTTTCCTACCACCACTAAAAAAAAGGTATTTAAAAAGTGCTGTTCATCATATTTTGACTGATGCATCTCATTTTATGCGCTTTCTTTCTGCTCCCTGTTGAAAGAACTGGACATAAAAAATATTATTTATTGTTACTAGAAGAATGAGGAAGAATAGAAAGTAAATTATCACCTATACACCAACATCCTAGGGGATACAAGTTTCTAAATGGGTCTTTGATAATATAAACAAAATCTGACATGGGCTGTTTAGAGGGGAATCTCTGCTCTTGATAGAAAATGCAAGAAGGGAAGGAAGTGGAAAACCAGAAGCTAGGAAAGAATAACACCACAATAACAGAGATGGAAGGGACCTTGGAGGTCTTCTAGTCCAACCCCTTGCTCAGACAAATGGCTGCCTCCAGTGATACAACACCCACAACTTCTGGAGGCAAGTTGTTCCACTGGTTAATTGTTCTCACTGTCCAATAAATTTCTCCTTAGTTCTAGGTTGCTTCTCTTGATTAGTTTCCATTCGTTGTTTCTTCTTCTTCCCTCAGGTGCTTTGCAGAATTGGTTGAGACACTCTTCTTTATGGCAGACCCTCATTTCATCATAAATTATCAGAGGGGCAAACCTCTCTGAGAGCGAAAATTCGCTAAAGATGGTCACACCAGTGGAGTTGCCACTTATGGCAGTGTCGTTAATCGCATGTCACCCAAGATCCGGACTCAACCTTTCCCGGTTCCACGCATGTAAACATTGTAACATTTGAGCGAGCCTGCGATGGTTAGGAGACCAATGTCCATGCAGCCCCTGCGGCTCAAGCCCAAAGTCCGTAGCCCAGCGCCAGATGGTTTATAAAGCAGTCCCCGGTTAGAAACAATGACAGGGAGGTGGTGAAACAGCGGCCAATGGTGAATATCGGTGACGCGGTTAGGCTGTCCGTATTTGGAGACCTTGATGTCCCAGGTCTCCCGCATTCGGTAACTAGACACTATGGAGACATCCACGACCCAGAGCCAGTTCATTGCCTCCACAAGTAAATCCGGTTTAATGAACGAAGTGCCAGATGTTATGGTGGGCTCGACACTCGGACGGAGGCCTTGCTGTCGCAGGAATATTGGAACACAGTTGTCCCGTCAACCCTAGTCCTAGAGATTATTAACCCCTAGGGATTGTTGGATTCAATTCTTGCTTTCTCATTCCCTTTCTCCAACAAATATATACAAGTACTAGCTGTGTGTTTCGCTATGAAACTATGGGCTTAATTTTTGGGGGAGGAAAATAAGAGGAAAAAACTTGTGCCTCTGCCTACCAGCATCCATCAGTATTCATCTGGCTAGCGTCCTGTCAGTGTGTGAGAGTGTTCAGGGCTGTTTGGAAACTGAAACAGTATTTGCTGTATGAGCAAGAAGGAGACAGCAAGGAGCCTGGGCATGGCTTAGCTCAACTGTTCTGTACTAAAGCTGGTTGCTGCTGTGAAACTGAAACTGAAACTCCTCTCCTCTGCTTGTGTTTTGCATTTGGAACAGATTTCTTTTCAGGTGGGACGGGGAATAGAACTCCTTAGCATCAGAGCATGTTAATAATATACGAAATAATACTAATGCTCTGATGGCCATTTCGAGAAATCCTTTCTTAGTGAGCACCTAGAAGCCAAGAGGAACAGACATGCCAAATTTCAAGTTTGCAGGCTTTACAGTTCTGGAGATTTCATGATGATGTATGAGTGGTATTTCACTTTTACCTATATAGATATAAAAGATCCATGGTGGCGGAGTGGTTAGAGTGCAGTACTGCAGATTACTTCTGCTGCCTGCCAGCTGCCTGCAATTTGGCAGTTCAAATCTCACCAGGCTCAAGGTTGACTCAGCCTTCCATCCTTCCGAGTCAGTAAATTGAGGTCCCAGATTGTTGGGGGCAAGAGGCTGACTCTGTAAAATGCTTAGAGAGGGCTGTATGAAGCAGTATGTATTGTCTATGTGCTATTGTTATTGCTTTATAGAAAGAATGGATCTGATGGAATGGATCATTAGCTAACCTCCAGGGCTAAAAATATCTATAGTAGAAATTGTAATTGGATATTCCTTTTAGCAATGATGCATTCTATGTGTTGTCACCCTTTTTCAATCCGTAAAATTTATCTTCCACCCACAAATAATTAATCCCCATTTCCAGTTATCAGGCATAGAAGGTACCAAGGATAAGGCTGACTTTATCATGGCATCACACACATTTTCTTGCTCAAAGTCAAGTTGGTTGTCTTTTTCACAGCCACATCTTTTTATAGTTACATTTGTTCACTGAACTGAATATACTTTTCCTGGAAACTTTTCTACACACTATATTGTTGGTCTAATGACTGCTCACACCCCATATAGTGGCTTTTTAGAAGCTTTGTGAAATGCTTACCAAGCATCCTCTGTAATTAAAGGATTTTACATCTTGAAAAACATAGCTCCCCTCTTCTTATTATTACTATCGACACTTCGGAAACTAATGTAATCTTGGCTCCTTGAGAGAGATTTCAAAGAACTATTGCTGCTTTGCATTACCTAAAGCAATATAGCTCCAATTTAGATATTGTCACTCCAGTTGCTTTGGAGAACACAGTAATGACAAGCAAAGAAGGTATGAAATTGCACCCTTTGTAGGGCTGAGCAACTGCCCTAAAATCAGTCAACATTCCCCACTGACCATTCTTGAATGCTGGACCAAAATAATAAAGTAACCTGGGGCAGATATCTTCTTTAGGTAAAGGTGAACAACCATCCTTAGCACTGTGTCATTCATCCCCTGTTGCTGAAGAAGCCATCAAAAATATTTTTTGAAAAAATTCCCCAAACTACAGTAGTAATCCTATTTATTCAGGGTTATCTTGCTGAATAACTAAAACTTTAGCTGATTATCTGGTTGACTGGGCTGACAAAAGCTAGTTGTTGTAATTTCCCAGGCATCAACTCCTGCCAAACCTCTTGAGGAGCAGTAATAGATCCAAATGATTAAGTGACATTGCATTTTTGAAGGAAAAGATACTGTGAAGAAAATTGTCAAAGAAAATGCCTTTTACTGAATTTAAGCATGTGCATTCCTGATTCCACACTCTTTGTTATCAGAGCTGGTCTGAGCTGCTTTAACACAGAATTTAAACAATAATGAAATGGAAAGAAATCTAATGTCAGTGGGAAAATAGAACTTCAAAGGAAGCTTTTCAAAGCAACCCTTACCTTCTCATTAGGAGCGTGATGTTAAATTATCAGAAAGATGCCATTCTATATAACATGTTAGATGATTTCCCAACATTAGTAAGCATAATTTTTAGAGGGTTTACAAGGCACATCAAATAAAACACTTGTGAATCATAAACTTCCTTTCATAAATGGAAAGGAAAAAAAACATTTGGCCACCTGTTTAGAGAATGATCAACAAAAATCAGAATTCTTTTTTTCTACATACAATTCAACTCAGCTCAGCTATGTCAATTAAAATTCCCCACACAATCAAGATTACTGAAGTCAGAAATGATTAGTGAGTGCAACCTGGTATATGCCTTTCATCTATTTTTATTTATTAAATTTGTATGCCATCCATCTCCCCTACAAGGCAAGAAGGCTTACAGATTATATCCATATAACAAATTGAAACCAATTTCAGATGTTTGAAAGAAAGTCATTTGAGTGTTCTACATAATTCTACATAATATGAAGAATCCAGCACTGACTAAATGTAGTTCACGCATGTGATTTAAAGCAGCTTTTCAGAATCAATTGAAAAAGGTGATATGATCATTACGTCTTTCTGCAACTTCCTAAAGCACCTGTGTCTTCTTGGAACAAAATCATGTCAAAAGATGCAGCTGCTTTAAGAAGCTGTAGCACATGCTATATGTGTGCCCAACAACCCTGAGCCACTTTTTTTCTAATCTAATCAAATTTGCATTGTTCTATATAATTTTTTCATAGTCTGAAGGTCACAACTTTGTCTAGGTTGACCTGTTGAACTTCTAACTGAAGGATATACTTCAAGCCGCAGGTGAGGAATCATTTACCTGCAGTAAAAAAAAAAACCTGTTCCTTCCATATAAACTTCAATATGGTGTCAGAAGGATAGATTAAATTTATCATAAAATAATAATGATGCTGATACTCTGAATTTTCCAGAAATGAAGATTCAATCATGAAGTCTCCCAGATATAGAGTCCAAAGTTATCTTACCCTGCCCCAACCCCCAACCCCACCCCCCAAGATATTTATCTAAAGCAGGGGTCTCCAAGCTTGTCAACTTTAAGATTTGTGGGCTTCAACTCCCAGAAATCCTCAGCCAGCAAACCTGGACTAAATGATCCATGGTGTACCTACAATTTGATGTCCTACATCTTAAAATCACAAGCATCAAAATTCACGGAGTCTAAATTGTCAACTTGCTAGAAATTAAAACCTGATCTAAAGCATGGGTGTCAAACTTGCCGCGTCACGGCTGTCACATGACGTATCACAATGTTTTTACCTTCACAGAACTGGGGTGTGTGTGTGAGAGAGAGAGACACATCCAGCCTGTGGGCCGCCAGTTTGATACCCCTGATATCACTGGAGTCCCACAACCACATATTACAGAGTGGTATGACTAAGTTCCTGTGTCAGCTAGTTCCTACCCAGTCAATAGAAACTGACTATTACAAAAACAAAGAAAGGTAGAAGAGAAGAGAAAGGGTGGGGGCAGAAGAGAATTTGAAAATGCTTTCTATAAATAGGATCCTTCCTGAACCATCACAGTTGCCAAATTTATTTTCCTTATGGCTTCCTAGCTTTCTTCTCTAAATATTATTAAGGACCACGCTGTGCTTAAATAGACTCAATAAAACTAGCTAGTGTCACTCCATCTTTCTCAATTCTGCTCATCCCACTCTGAAAGCCAAAGAGATCGGTATAGTTATAAAGATTTTGCTCTGATACACAACCTACTCCTTATGTATACAATATATTGATCATATTAACAAACCTATTTTCACATCCAGACACACCAGTGATTGATAGAACATGTCACAAATGGGCCACAGGACTAGAATGAATTAAAATAAGTGCAATTATGAACCACTGCAGTATCCATGAAATGTTCAGCAAACCAAGTTCTTCTAGTATTTGTTTCAACACTTGCATGCAGAAAAATCACAATCAAATCAATCAAAAAAAATCATTTTTAAAAAATTATCCCCCTGAATTAAAGTTTTTAAACAGCTACTTGATATCAAATAATGCTAAATATGGAAAGATACTCAAAGTAGATAAAGAAAAATAGATAAGAGTTACTTGTCAAGAAAATTTTGCTGCAGAATAGAATATTCTATCATTCCTTTTCCCTAAATCATGACTGACACACACAAACACACACACGCACGCGCGCACACACACACACACACACACAGCCTTCAAAATAAAACAGAATTGAGGAAAGAAACTGTGTCTTCAAACAAGAAGAAAACAACAGAACAATAGCTACTATTCTCCTAAGAAAAAATGCCAGTTTTGCAAACACTTTTTGTGGTCTGCCCAAAAAGTTACAGCAAATCTGAACTTAGACAAATAATAAAAATATTTTAGACCCTTATAATCTGCAGAAGTTGTGAAGCTTTGGTTTTGTGCAGAGTTGGCCTCTCTTTTCAACATCCAAGCAATAAATGCAAATACAAAAGAAATGTACTTAACCTAGGTATCTTCACAACAGTGTTACAAAATGCAGGAATTCTGCTCTTTTAAGGAAAGTTTTGTTTTATTAAATTTCGGGCACAAATCCTGCTTAGAGTGATATCTACTATCAAGCTTATGCAATTTCTAAATTAGAGATTCAAGTACTCTAATAGAATACAGATGAAATATGGATTTATTTTTTTATGATGAAGCATGTGAAATCGCAATACCATCTCTGGAATTAAATATTTTGATGAAAACTAATTATCTATTGAGGTCCTAACATGTGACATTAAATGTACTCTTTGAAACCATACAGGATTCTTTTAAATACTTAATTTAAAAAAAAACCTGCACACTCTGCAAATAGTGGTTTTAAAAACATAGTGTGCTACATACTGTAAGTAACTTTGGAGCATCTTATCTGTGCTTCTCGAGTTGCCTGTCATTTTTAAAACCCCTCAATTTATTTAATGCCACATCAATGATTGTTCAAAATCACAAATGAAGTAGAACAATGTTCTCATCAAAAGATATCCCATTTATTTAAGGGAATGATAACTTTCCTAATGAGTTGTCACAATGATTCTATTGGTTATTAAGAGAATATCAATATTCTGAAATATTAGAAATGCTGCAAATACTTAATTATATTTTATATTTCAAAACTCCCCATCCCCTTCATATGTTATGCTATATCCAGTTTAATAAGAGGGGGAAAGCATGGATATTGTTTGGACATACATTATCCTTCCAACACTGAGAGGGAGAGAACAAAAAATATGATCTGTAGAAATAAGCAGAGCCCACCTTGAAATCAGCCAAGTTCGTTACCCTGGCACCTCTAAAGGAGAAGATTATAGAATCATAAATCACACAACCCATATTTACACACTGGAGAAGAACCAAAAGCATCAGTTCTCATTTTCAACAATCCATATTCCACTTCAACTAGGAATTGTGGCTTACATCTACTATGGCTTGCCTGAACAAGCTAACTTTTAGGCCCTCCTTATTACTCCAACAGTCCATTTGATTCCGGCTATCTTTGATAAGAAAATAGACCCTGATATTTTCCTACCAGCTCAACTCATCAAGGGACCATCTCTGGTTCTCTATTTATTCTATTCTATTCTATTGACTGTATGAGGCATGGTGGCACAGTGGTTAGAGTGCAGTACTGCAGGCTCCTTCTGCTGAGTGCCAGCTTCCTGCAAATTGGCAGTTTGAATCTCACTAGGTTCAGGATTGACTCAGCCTTCCATCCTTCCAAGGTGGGTAAAATGAGGACCTAGATTGTTGGGGGCAATAGGCTGACTCTGTAAACTGCTTAGACAGCGTTGTAAATCACTGTAAAGTGGAATATAAGTCTAAGTGCTGTAGCTATTGGTATTCTGTTTAAAGTATTTGTATACTCTCCATTTAATTAACATTAAGATAAGAATCTAGAGTTAAAAATGCACATTAACATATCATATAAATCATTTAGAATGAGGAGTAAAATAACAAAGCAATAGCAAAGATAAAACAGCAGCTCTGTTGCTGTTGTTAGACGTGGAAGAAGAAAAATGTCTTTGTTGCAAAAGAGATAATTAAAAATTTGCCAGTTGTAGCTCCAAGTTAGGGAGCCATCATTGAAAAGATCTGCTTCAGGGTAGCTACTTGGCACAATTCGGGTGAAAGTGACCTCTCAAATGAAGGGTAGGAAGATGTAGGAAGTTCCTTCAGAATCCATATTTTCAAAGGGCTTCAGATTACCTTGAATTGAGGATATTAATTAATTGGGAGTCGGTGAAATTCAGAAACAACTGATGTGTTGAGTTTCTTTTACTAGATCCCAGTTGGGGCACCTGACACACTATGGTCCATTTCTGTCTTCCTAATTCAGCCCCACTGCAATTTTAGCCAGTTGAGGTTTTATTTTGCCTCATCCCAAATCTCATTTCTCCAGCTCAAATCCATTCACTTCAATCTCCTTTTCTGTAACTGCTGTGGGCGAGAAACTCCCTTATTTTCTCTCTGTCTCTCCAACTCATTACGTTCAACTTTGAATCATGATTTATGGACCTCTTCCTGCCCTGATTCAGATGCTACTTGGGTGGACAGCAGCTTCAAACAATCTTAGTATAGCACATTAAAGGTAGGTTATCTGCTGGACAAGACAATAACATCCCCTTTATTGCGTTCTGCACAGCTTCACCCAACTCTCAGTGAGCCGAAGCCATCAACAAACATACTCAACACTGACAAAAGCAATAAGCAGAGCCTCCTTCGATTCGCTTGGTGAACACTATTATATCTTCTTCCTACTTTACAGAGGATGCTAGAAATAGGATTTCAAAAACAGCAAGTGGAATCTGAAATTAAGATTGAGGTCCAACCCATCTGCAGAACAACAAGTGAAGGATTATTAGCATAATGTTACTCACAGGTGACTGACACACAAATCTCAATATGGGAATTATTGTGCATAATAATGGGGCTTCCTATGATCAAACTGACTGAGAGCATGTATGAGTGTAGCAAAATCATGGCGTGAAATGCAGCTGTTTTAACATGATTGAAAATGTTTGGAGGTCTTCTGCCTCAGCCTCTGGCATTTAAATACTTCCACTGATTAAAGTGATCCATCAGTAAGAGAATCTCCTTTTTCCCACCACAGGAATATATGCATGAGAGACAGGAAACAGAACACATGTGAAGCTGCAAAGCCAATAAGCTGTTGGAAAACTTCCAGCTAGGCTGGATGGAAGGAGGAGTCAAGCCAGGACCAAGCTTGGAGTCATTGTACAGTCACAAGAGGCATAAGCTTAACTAGACCCCAAGATCCATGAAGTCTTATCTGGTCATTTCCAGGAGAGAGCAAGCAGTCTGGAGAGATTCTTGTAATCTAGGTGTTAGAAAATAAAGTTATTGACTTTAGCTGTTCACAAGTGGCTCTGGCTGTTTCATCTGACATAAGATGCAAAAAGATAAGATGCAACACACCCACTTTATTCTGAACAAGTCAAAACTAAATTTTACCCCCACAGAAAATTCTCCTTGCTTAGTTACTGCTTGCCCACCATGCAAAACAATGCTTGGTTTCTTTGCATGTAGCTGAAGAAGAGAGAAGAATTGGATTAGGAAGGGAAAAAAATAAAGATTAGATTAAGAGCAAAACAAAGCTAACCAAGTGATCTGCCTCTGAAACTGACTTGAGTGCAGTATTACAACCAGCTACCGCCTAATTTCTCTTTTCTTTCCCCTGCCTCCCACATTTAAATCTTTCCTATAAAGATGCATGTGCTAGATTATTTTTAGAATCACTTCTGGGACTTTTCATGTCTAATTTACATTACTTATATTCGTTTTCTTACAGAATTTACATATCAGCTTAAAAAAAATCAAGAACATGTCTTTCATTCATTTGCTCTCCTCTAAAATCCAAGGAAAGTAAATTAGGCCAAAAGTTCCCAAACCTTTGGTGTTACCCCAGAAGGGAGGGGAGATTTCTAGTGGTCCTTGTTAAATTCACACATGCAAACTCACTGGGGAAGCTGGCAGGAAGTCAGAAGTCATCTGCTGTTTTTTGCCTGCCCTTGATCATTCTGTTTCTCCATTTAAGTAAAGAATATCTCTGAAGTAATTTTCCAACTGGTTGTATAGTTTAATCTTATATTTGATGTTTGAAGTAGTAGGTTGTTACATACATAGGTATGTAAGCAAATCAGGAAGACGGCACTCATGGATCACTGGTTTTGGTTTTCTCAAGTAGGTTTTTATCCACAATCCCTTCCTATCCTCTTCACCAAGCTCGTAATGCCTTGATATATTAGTATATAAATGGTCACTTTTCATTGCACATAACATTGCACAAGCACATAAACTGAGAGTGAAAAACATCTGTAAGGCTGTTTGTTCAAACCTGGAATTAGCCAGCTGTGGTTTGAAAGGCCACACAATAGATAACACTTGTGTTAGGACCATAAGGGCAAAAACAGCAATATAAAAACACTGGTACTGAATGAGAATATTGGTTCCCAGAGTTCAGAAGCCGTTTTGATGTGAATAAGAATAACCTCCCATTATTATTAATTTTTCTTCAAGGTGAGATATTTTCTGGCTGACTTGATAGCTGAGAAGAATAAGGAAACCCACTTTGGGGAAAGGAATAGTAGCACCACTAAGACCCTCAGGATATTTTAGTTTTTTTAAGGAACCAGTTGGTCTTCATATTTTCCATTTGTCAAAAATGATCTTCCTCGTTTGATCTTCCCCTCTCCTGCAATTGAACCCTGTTTGGGACCAACTGTTTTGACCAAGGCTTCCTGAGACACCAACAAACACATGTTAAATCCAAAACCCTTTAATTTTAGTTCAATGGCTGTGAATTATCGTCACTCATAGCCCATAATGAGTCTCAACCAGTTATAAATAGTCCCATAGAAGTCTGCCAAAGTTCTTTGGGAGAAGTCTGATAAGAATGCACCATTATCTTACTTGAAGTGCTACCAACAATTAAAGTACCAATTAGTCTTTCAAAACCAAACAGAGCACAAATTCACCATGGAGCTTTCAGGTTCCAAACCGACGAGAGTAAACAACATTGCTTCCTGCAAAGGTTCCTGTCCCTTTGCACTTCTTTTATATCTTATGGGAGGGACAATCACCTCCAAACCTTACTCTCGAGTTGCCCCTTTTGTCCTAACTGCTCTTGCCTTCTGGCAGCTCTGCGGATAAGCGCAGGCTCCCCTTGTTCCTCTGCCTCACTGCTGTCAGATTATGGAGGCTCCGTAGTCAGCCCATAACTCCCAGATGGTCCTGGCCCCATCTCTGCATCGGATACAGGACCCTTGTCTGAGCCCTCCCCAGACTCCTGGACTTGCCCATGTTCTTCCCCACTGTCTGACACTGCTGTTGTCTCTGCAGGCTGCTGGCAGACCACAACACCAACTCAAGTTTTAACCATAGGCACATTTAGCAAAAAAAAAAAAAAAAACCAAGCTGTGGTGAACTGTGCATGTCTCCTATGAGCCCGGCTTTTTCCTTTTTGAGCCTGCTTTTCTGAAGAGTCATGGGAGCGATGCACCTCACAGGAAAAGTGAGTTCCTTTTCAGCTGAAATTTTGACAAAAGTAAAGGAGAAGAATCAACCGCCAAGCCAAATAAATGACTTTTATCTTCAGTCCTGTCACCGCGACACTCAAACCTTGTGAGGCTTGTAACTCTTGCATATCTGCATATATTTCTAATCACTCTGCTTGTCTGACAAGTGGTACAATCATGCGTATGAATAATCTTAGATATTTATTAAATAGTTTTATTTTTGTTAGCACCTGCCAGCTTATTTGGAGTCAGCATTAGCTTAAACGTCAGTGACTATCACCTATACGCAGCAGTCAGGCAGGGCTCAGCCCACAAAATCATGTAACCTGCCAAGAGCTTCTGGTCAGATTCCGTACAACCCATCATTCTTCCTCTTCAACCCATCATTCTTCCTCTTTAATAAAGGCACTAACCCATTCTTCTCATTCCTTGTTTTCCTATTTCATTTTTGAGGGGCAAAATTCCCACCCAGTGCCAGCCACTTGCAATTATTTTATTTCTCCCAGACAGCTCTGACCGCTTACCAAAGAAATTTCAAGAGTGCAAACTGATGACTCACTCAGGAAATGAAAAGATTGTCCCAGACTTTTATAACTTCCTCCGCTTGGTTGGCCTTCTTCCTCCACAACTCCTGTATTCTATTTCTGGTCTCACCATCCAGTTGGGTTTCCCCATCTCATTCATTCATGGATTTTGAATTAGTATGATGCTATTTTATGGGAAGGGGATTTTCTAGGAGAGGGGAGACTGCCCAATCATTTTTACATACTCTAAAACTTTGGAGTCTACCATTCTACTCTCTTCTCCAAGAGTCATTTCGCTGCTTTGCATTCAGCTCCACAAGGGTGGAAAACGTTGAACTGATGCATCAAGGTTTTCACAGAATGAAAACCTGGCATTTCTAAGCTGTTTAACATTCTGAATGTTGGGTCTATTTGTTCTAATTTCTTCTCCCTGTTGTCCATCTCATTTGACCTCCCTACTATTTAATCTGATTGTCCATGACAATCTTGGTGGTTATTTTGCCGTCCTCAAACCATGGGAGATTGAACAAGGAGAAGGGCAGCCAGGTGGAAGAAAGGGACAGTGAAGAGTAAGATTGACACAGCAACAAATGGCTACATTCACAACCCAAACAAGCATTAAGAACCTTCTGGCAAGGCAGCAATTAGACAGAACCATTATTTATCTGGGCCAGGCAAGGCCATCCAGAGAACTGCCAAGGATCCATTAACTCAGAAAATTGAGAGGAAAAAGCCCAGAGCTTGAACTCTGGAGCAAAGACCTTTCTACAAGCTTTGCTTTCTATGCACAATCAAGGACAAACCATCTCGTGTTTATTTATGGCAGACCAACTTATTTCTGCTCTGCAATGAAGAGGCTTTCAGACCATGTTAAGCCCTAGAGATTTCTGGCATCTAAGCCTTCTCCTGTATCAAGGGCTGAAGAGTCTGGAGAGCTGAGATGTGAAGCTTGAGCCATACTCAGGTCATAAAATAAGACTATAGAGATGGTCCATGAGAAGAAGGGTAAAGAAACAGGAAAGGTGAAGAGAGGAAACCAAAGGGGAGATAAACATATATAAACTACATTGGAAAACCACAAGCTACCACTTGTAAACCATCACAAATCAACTAAGATAACATCAATGGTTGCAAAGGCCCTGCAGTAGACTCGAAAGACAGAATAACGGAATAATGGAAGGAACCTTAGAGGTCTTCTAGTCCAGCCCCCTGCTTGAGCAGGAGACCCTATACTATTCCAGACAAATAGCTGACCAGTCTCTTCTTTAAAAGCCCCATAGATTACCCACATCTTCTGGAGACAAGCCATTCTACTGGTTAATTGTTCTCACTGTCAGGAAATTTCTCCTTATTTCTCCTAGGAATAGATTTTCTTACAGCTTTGCCCCAAAATTTCTTAACTGTTTCTTCAAAATAGGGGCATATATAACTTGCTACAAGGTAAGTAATTCCTATCCTGCTTCATAGTTTGCTGTCATCATCACTAATTATGACTTCTTAATCAAAGACGTCTCACTTCTTTTGCAGCAATTGTCATCTTAAGTCCATATAGCATTTTTGTCTCATTCCTTAAAGATAAAGGTTCCCCTCACACATACATGCCAGTCATTTCCAGCTCTAGGGGGCAGTCAGGGGTGGGATACGACAGGGTTAACTACCGTTTTGGGATTTACGAGCTTCCCTGAAGGCTGCGAGCTGCGTGCCTGTAAATCGTCATCAGCAGCTGCCTGCAGAGAAGCAGCCTTTGAAACAGCCCTCTTTTCCTGCTTTTCTAACTGCAGCTGTGCCTCGTTCAGCAGCTGAAGTTGAAAAATCAGGAAATAAAGATCGGGTAAGAGCCCGGGTGGGTGGGTGGGCAAAAACATCAGCAGACATAGAACCGGTTCTATGTCTGCTGCTCTTCAGAGCTACTGGTTCTACAGAGGTGGACAGAACCGGTAGAAACCAACCCCTGGGGGCAGTGCTCATCTTCGTTTCAAAGCTGAAGAGCCAGCGCTGTCTGAAGACGTCTCCGTGGCCATGTGGCTGGCATGACTAAATGCTGAAGGCACACGGAATATTGTTACCTTCCCACAAAAGGTGGTGAGTCCCTATTTTTCTACTTGCATTTTTTAATGTGCTTTCAAACTGCTAGGTTGGCAGAAACTGGGACAAGTAATGGGAGCTCACTCCGTTATGTGGCACTAGGGATTCGAACTGCCGAACTGCCAACCTTTCTAATCGACAAGCTCATTCCTTAGAGTAGGTCAAGCATGCTATCCATGTTTCTGTTCCCACAACCCTGACTCCAATTTCCTATAGGGTTCTTGTTTTGGGGGGCTTAGTGACAAATAGGATGGCAGCAAATGAAATCCCAAGAGCTAATGGGATAAATTCAGAGAAGAGTTGAATCATTCAGTCCTTCCAAAACCAAAAAGGGCCCGAAGTAACACTTACAAATGTTGTATCTCTCCAGTACTGAACTTATACCACAAAAATAATTGAATGTGAAAGGAGAAAACTGGTGTTGTCAACAGAAATTTTGCTTCCTAGACCATGGTCTACATGACCTAGATTGGGGTGTCAAATTGGTGGCCTATGGGCTAGATGCGTCATGCGCAGGCCACACCCACCCCAGCTTCGCGAATGGAAAAAACATCATAAAACATCACGTGGTGCAACATGACGCAGTGAGTTTGACACCTGTGACCTAGATGAAGGGCTACTGGTCAGGGATGGATTGCACCTCACAAGAACTGGAAGCAATATATCCAGATAATGACTGGCTCATCTCATCAAAAGTGCTTTAAACTAAAATTGAGGGGGGAGGAGGGCAATCTTCATGACCTTTAGAACCTATTTCCAAACAAAAACCATTGGACAACCAATCAAATAAGGTGGAAGAGAGTAAAGAGAAAGAAAAAAGAAAAAAAGAAAAACATAATGAACTGGAGAGTGATGGAAAGGATAGAAATCCCAGTTATAAAGTAGGATATATAAGAAACATATCGAAGACCAATAAAGAACCCAAATGCCTATACATGAATGCTTGAAGTTTAGGGAACAAACAGGGTGAATCTGTAATATTAGTTCATGAAGGCAGATATGATATAATTGCCATTACTGAAACTTGGTGGGATGAAACTCATGACTGGCATGTACTGATGGAAGGATACAAACTATTCAAAACAAACAGATCTAACAAAAGAGGAGGTAGAGTTGCATTATATATAAAAGCTCAAAACCAAGGATGAAAACCTCCTAAAATTATGGGATCAGTATAAAAGGGGGAAAATGACATCACTATAGGCATATACTACAGGCCACCCAACCAAGCAGAAGAAAAAGATGAACTCTTTGCTAATCAATTAACAAATATATGTAGGAAACATACCACAGTAGTAATGAGAGATTTTAACTACCCTGATATTAACTCGGAGGCAAGCTCTACAGCAATGGGAGATCTAACAGATTCCTAACCAACTTGGCTGACAACTTTGTCATCCAAAAGATAGAGAGAACTAGAGAAAAAACTATATTGGATCTAATTCTTACTAATAGAGAAGTGACAGGGAATTGAAGTTGCCGGAAACCTTGTGTCAGAGTGAATACATCATATTGGAATTCAAAATAATGCAAACACAAGCAATAGAATATAATTCAACCAGTGCCTTAAATTTTAAAAGAGATGATTTTAACAAACTCAGAGAGAACCTATGTAAAATTTCATGGATAAAAATCCTAAAGGGGAAAACAACCCAAGAAGCATGGGAAACACTGAAAAATATGGTCATGAAAGCCCAAATACCCTTGAAAAAGTAAAACAAGAAATCCAAGAAGAAACCAACAAGGTTGCACAAAGATCTCTATGATAAACTGGAAGATTAAAAGGATAAGTACAAAAAATGGAAAGAGGTACACATAACTAAGGCAGAATATCGGCAGATAGCCAGAATCTGCAAAAATGAAGTCAGGAAAGCAAAGGCTCAGAATAAACAAAGACTTGCAACAAATGTAAAAATGAGAAAAATGTGGGATAGAAAGCATCACCACCAGATGGATTTGTAAACTGGCTGACAAACCATACTCAATAAATAGTCTTTAATGGTATTATATCTGCATGGAGGGAAGTAAACAGTGGGGTACCACAAGGTTCCATCTTAGGCCCAGTAATGTTCAATATCTTCATAAGTGACTTAGATGAGAGAATAGAAGGGGAATTCATCAAATTAGTACATGACACTAAGCTGGCAGGAATAACCAACAGCCAAGAAGAAAACCTCAGGATCCAAAAAGATCTTGACAGACTTGAAAAATGGGCTCTATCCAACAAAATGACATTTAATGTGGAGAAAAGCAAGGTTTTACACCAGGGCAGGAAAAACCAGTGGTATAACTACAGATTAGGCAAGGCCTGGCTCAAAAACAGTAACTGTGAGTGGGACCTTGGAGTCCTAGTGGACGATCACTTAAACAGTCAGCCAAAAAAGCTAATATAATCCTTGGTTGAAAAAACAGAGGCATAGAATCAAAATCACATGAAATATTAGTCCAGCTTTATAAAGCCTCAGTAAAGCTACACCTGGGCTACTGCATCCAGTTTTAGGCATGTGTGTGTGGGGTGTGTGTGTGTGTGTGTGTGTGTGTGTGTGTGTGTGTGTAGCCAGCTCATGACTGACTGCTATAAATGAAAAATAAATTAAGTAAGTAGTCTCAGTTTGTTCACCCTATCCATCAGAATTTTGACAGTGATATAAACAAGACTACATTAGCCAGTCATAACTTCTGTCCATCTCACGGGATCTGCCTAGAGGGGAAAGAAACTGTTGACATTAATTTCATTTAATATTAGTTTCATCAGGGATAAAACTTGGCACTTTCTCCACCACCAAGCGTAACATTTTTTGAAGGCACTGATAGACAGAACTCATTTTAAGTGATCAAAGCATCAACTATACTCTGTCATGGTGAGTGATCTGGAGCCCTCAAATCAATCCTGACACTTCATGACACCAAAACAAAACAGAATATCCACTTGTGGCCACATATGGAGATGAGAAGCAGTTTCAGACTAGCCTAGCGAGAAGGATTGAACAAGATGATGGGGAATAACACTTCTAGCAATGAATTTTAAAACAAGGACAGTAAGCAGAGGGGATTATTCTTAGGAACTTTTTCTACACAGGAAATGCAAGCTAGTTGTAGAAGAGAAAAATGTGATGATTGACAGCAGAATGTAGAATCTAGTGTGTGTGTGTGTGTGTGTGTGTATGTGTGTGTGTGTGTGTGTGTGTTTCCTTAAGTTTTCACGGGTATTTATATATATGGTATTCAGCTTTGTTTGGGTGTTTTCCCAAATCATTATAGTTGTGCTTTTAAAGTTGTAGCAACGTTTCGACAGAATCTCATCTGCCATCATCAGGCTTCTGTATTGTGTTCATATATATATATATATGAACACAATATATATATAATCGGGTTTTCTCCCGCGTAAGATTGGAAGTATCTAGGCAACGTTTCGATGAAGTCTCATTCATCATCTTCAGGCTTCTGTCTTCAGCTCTGTGCTTCTCAGAGTGATGTGAGCTTGCAGCTGCTTCTTCCTTTTAACTGCTAGTGGGGGTGTGACTTGATTGGGTGGGGGCTTGGCTGTGTTCTGATTGGGTGGGGGGTGTTCTCATTGGTTGGGGGTTTGGCTGTGTTCTGATTGGTTGGAGGGTTGGCCATGTTCTGATTGGCTGGAGGTGTGTTCTGTTCAGGTGGGGGCTTGGTTGTGCTCAGGTTGGTCTTAGTTACTGGGGATTTGAGCTGGTGAGCTGTGATCTTGCTGTTTGGCTTCGAGTTCGTGGTCGTGCTGCATCTTCATGGTGGGGGTCAGTTCGCTTCATGTATGGCTCAGAGGGGTTTGAAGTGGGTAGTGATGCAGCTGCAGTGCGGCTTCTGGTCTGTGGTCGTGTCTCATCTTCTGTGTGGGTGTGAGTCTGCTTTTTACGTGGAAGTGTGGTGGTGGCATCTTGTGTGGCCCTCGTGGGTGTGGGTCTGGTGTCATTCATCATGTTAGGTACTCGTCTGTTCATGAGGGCGGGTTTCCAAATGGCTGGTAAGCGGGAGGTGTCATCTCTTTTATTCATGCTGTGTGGGCGTTTTTCTATCTCTATGGCTTCTCTGATTATTCTGTTGTTGAAGTGTTCGGTTTTGGCAATAGTTCTGGTATTTTTAAAGTCAACCTCATGTCCTGTGGCTTTGAGGTGTTGGACCAGGGAAGAGGTCGGTTCTTCTTTTTTGATTGAGTTCTTATGTTCTTCAATGCGTGCACTTATTCTTCTGTTAGTTTGTCCAATGTATGTGGTGGGGCAGGCGGTGCAAGGGATTTCGTATACTCCTTGGTTTTCTAACTCGATTTTGTCTTTAGGGTTTCTTAGGATGGTGGATATTTTTCTGTTTGTGCAGAATGCTGTTTTAATGTTGTTTTTGGAGGATCTTGCTGATTTTGTCTGTAGTGCCTTTTATATATGGGAGGAGGGCTTTGCCGTTCTCTTGTTCTCTGTCTTGGATTTTGGTTGGGGTTTCTTTTACATGATGAATGACACCAGACCCACACCCACAAGGGCCACACAAGATGCCACCACCACACTTCCACGTAAAAAGCAGACTCACACCCACACAGAAGATGAGACACGACCACAGACCAGAAGCCGCACTGCAGCTGCATCACTACCCACTTCAAACCCCTCTGAGCCATACATGAAGTGAACTGATCCCCACCATGAAGATGCAGCACGACCACGAACTCGAAGCCAAACAGCAAGATCACAGCTCACCAGCTCAAATCCCCCAGTAACTAAGACCAACCTGAGCACAACCAAGCCCCCACCTGAACAGAACACACCTCCAGCCAATCAGAACATGGCCAACCCTCCAACCAATCAGAACACAGCCAAACCCCCAACCAATGAGAACACCCCCCACCCAATCAGAACACAGCCAAGCCCCCACCCAATCAAGTCACACCCCCACTAGCAGTTAAAAGGAAGAAGCAGCTGCAAGCTCACATCACTCTGAGAAGCACAGAGCTGAAGACAGAAGCCTGAAGATGATGAATGAGACTTCATCGAAACGTTGCCTAGATACTTTCCAATCTTACGCGGGAGAAAACCCGAATAACCAAAGATCCACATACAAATACCCCGAGAACCTCAGAAAACAAATTTTATATATATATATATATATATATATATATATATATATATATATATATATATATATATATATATATATATATATATATATATATATATATTCTTAAGTTATCGGGTACTTATATGTATGGTATTCAGCTTTGTTCGTGTATTTTCCCACGTTTTTATATGTATATTTTCCCCTGCCTACAAATATTCTGCGCTGTTTTTGTACAAGGAATGAAGAATCCTACATTCCTCACTCTTTTTGCAATCTTTCACACATCTTTTTTCCTTGAAGCATGAGAAGGAACTTCTAGGCAGGAGTAAAGATGATTGTAAAAACAATTCTAGATATTGCATTGGTGTTTTTTTTTAAATATAACAAAGTTATCATGAATAGGTACATAGGTTCATTATTTCAAACATTAATTATATTAGAAAGATAACTATCCTATCTCAGTTTGGGATTATGGTTTTGGTTATAGTTTTAAGCAAAATCCCCATCGGTGGAAGCAACTAAATCCACTTGTGAATAATTCAAGTCAACTACTCTATTGTGCTTTTTACAAATCTGCTTATCTTCCTTTAGGAATAAGATCCCAGGGAATTTGGAGTGGAGATAATCAAGCTTATACCTCTTGCCGCTACATAAAGACTCAAGGTTAGTTCCTTGCTTGACTCCTTCTCCCTGCCTGGCTGGGAGTTTCTCAACAATTTCCTTCAAATTAAGACTGACTCCTGGATGACTACATGGATGAGGACAACTGTTGGATACAATGAATGGAAACTAGGAGAGAAGCAACTTGGAATTAAGGCGAAACTTCCTAACAATTAACCAGTGGAACAGCTTGCCTTCAGAAGTTGTAGGTGTTTCATCACTGAAGATTTTTAAGAAAAGACTGGACAACCACCTATCTGAAATGGTCTCCTGCTTGAGCAGAGGGTTGGACTAGAAGACCTCCAAAGTCCCTTCCAGCTCTATTCTGATTGATTCATCATATGGTTTCATCAGCTGCTATTGTGTACAGAAATTAGGTGATGCCAAGCCCTTTGGGACAGTTAGTACTAATTACAGGATAGTTTCCCATGGCTCTGGAAAATTTTGATGCATATATATAGTCCATTGTTCTTAAGTTCTCCACTCTTTATATTGCTTGCCTGTTGCTCAAGTACCTCTCTCACTCCTTTTGCCCACCTTTATCTTGTTTAATTTATTTATCAAACTTATATGCTGCCCATCTCACCTAGAGGTGACTCTAGGCTGCTTACAATCAACCAAATCAACAGAATAAAATATCAAAAGAATATTAATATTAAAATTGACTTAAGAGTTGACAAAGATGGCAAGGAAGAGGTTAAGTTTTACTAATTAACCATTTTTAGTTTTATTAATGTTCAATAAATATCAAGATCTATCTATAGACTCTATCTAACGGTATCTATCTATCTATCTATCTATCTATCTATCTATCTATCTATCTATCTATCTATCATCTATCCATCTATCATCTATCTATCATCAATCTGTATCTATCACTATCTATCTATCTATCTATCTGTCTGTCTGTCTGTCTGTCTATCTATCTATCTATCTATCTATCTATCTATCTATCTATCTATCAGTATCTGTCAGTATCTATCGGTATCCATCTATCTATCATCTATCTATCATCGATCTGTATCTATCTGTATCTATCTATCTATCTATCTATCTATCTATCTATCTATCTATCTATCATCTATCTATCTATCATCTATCTATCTATCTATCTATCATCTATCTATCATCTATCTATCTATCATCTATCTATCTATCTATCTATCTATCATCTATCTATCTATCTATCTATCTATCTATCTATCTATCTATCATCTATCCATCTATCATCTATCTATCATCAATCTGTATCTATCTATCGCTATCTATCATCTATCTATCAATTGATATCTATCTATCGTTATATATCTATCATCTATCTATCATCTATCATCTTTCTATCATTATCACCTATCATCTATCATCTATTTATCATTGATCTGTATCTATCTATCACCTATCCATCCATCCATCATAAGTGGCCTGTTTCTACGGTTTGACATTATATCATTAGGAATCCCCCTCTCTATTAAGCCTGGAATTTCACCCAGGCGCCCTGCTAATCTGCATGGGGACAGGGAGAATCATGGCTTGAAACCTCTCTCCTCATCCAAAGCCACCTCAGTAAATTGTAAAGAAATGAGATCTTTACTGGGACTTTTCAACTCATAGCTCGTCCCCTCCAGGGACCAATTTATGAGATCAATAGAATCAAGTGATAAAGGGTTTTTTTTCCCCTTTCTTTTTCTCTAACTGGCCATTTCATGCTACATCAGGTCTATTTGTCAAACCCTGACACAATTGTTCAATTGAAAACAAACCTACGGACGCTTTCTGCTAGATTGTTCTGGGTTGGGGAGAAAAGAAAAGCCCTTGACAAAAGCCATTTCTTCAGCGGAAGAAATGAACCTCTGCTCAGTTTCCTTTCATGGCGAAGAGAGGCTGAGCTGTTAGGACACTTTCTTTAATGGTGATGAAATTATCTGACCAACGAGCATCATCTCTCTTAATTTCCTCGATCTTGAAATGACTCCTTTACAGACGTGTCTCACAGTTCTTGAAACCGACAATGGGGATGGCCTGGATTTACACTGTGCAACCCAACACCAATAATTATGCGTTTTTGTGCCTACTAGTGTCTGTGATTTCCCCCTAGCATGCTTTCCAGAGGGGTTGCCTTAAGGAGTGTGAAGGGTGTGCATGGGCAGATGTCCAGGTTGCAAACAAAGCTCCTGAGGGCAGGACAAGAAGCCATGGGTGGAAACTAATCAAGGAGAGAAGCAACCTAGAACTAAGGAGAGAATTTACTGACAGTGAGAACAATTAATCAGCTTGCCTTCAGGAGTTGTGAGTGCTAGATCACTGGAGGCTTTTATTTAATTTATTTTAGAAAATTTATATTGCTGCCTACTCACCCATGGCAACTCAAGGCGGCTTACACAAATATAAAAACTGCATATAAAAATAAAAATAATATAAAGAAAATAATAAAATAATACAAAATAATAAAATAATAGCCAGCCAGCCCCATTCCGTTGACAACTCATATTCATACAAGCCATTTAATGGGTTCCATCCCGCTCTGGGCTCCCCAGGCCCACTGGCAGAACCAGGTCTTCAGCGCCTTCCAGAAGAGTGCTACAGTGGGGCCATTCTAATCTCTGGGGGGATGATGTTCCAGAGAGGGGGAGCCACCATGGAGAAGGCCCTTCTTCTGGGTCCCACCAGGTGTATCTCCCTAGGGGATGCGAACTGCAACATTCCTTGTCTTCCAGCTGTCAGGGTTCCAGAAAAACCCAACTCCAATTAAAAACTCCAAGACAGGCATTTTCTCAAAGTTTCCTTTAATTAGAGTAGTTATACTGGCACATCTGGGAAAACCCGAATCGGAGAGTTCCGGGTTTTCCCTTAGTAATTCAAAAGTCAAAACCCAACCCCTGCACCCATCAGTCCATCACATGGTCCATTCACCAACTGTCCCAACTTGAGACATCTCTTCAACCACTCCTCCTCCAGGTGCAGGAATAACATGACGGTGACTGACAAAAAGAATGCTATTATGTCTAACTACCAACACTCTAAAAAATCCCCCCTCCTACTTTCCCAGACACAGGAATGTGGCAGCGTGGAAGCTCCTAGTACTAATATGGCTTCCAAAGCTGACACCAACTCTGATGGGTCAGGTAGATGTGACTGGCAAGAGATAACCTGGACCGAAGCCATGAAAGGCTTTAAAGGTGACAACCAGCACCTTGAATTGCACCCAGAAGCAAATTTTAAGAAGTGATTGGACAGCCATTTGTTTGAAATGGTATAGGGTCTCTTACTTGAGCACGGGGTTGGAGTAGAAGACCTCCAAGGTCCCTTCCAAATTTGTTCTTCTGTTCTGATTTGTACATCAAGATCTAGATAGGAAGAAGCTGCTGCAGTTTATCTGCATGAACATGTTGAAATTGGATAGGACTTTTTTTTAAACCTTGCGTCCTCTGCCTTAAACAGTTATTTCCAGGTATTCTACAGCATGGAGACACTAAACTGATTCACTTTACCCCAACTCCATCCATAAGCCATCTTCAAGGGAAGCTAGGCTGACCTAGGAACATCCTAAGGTTAACTTTCAAGTGCCATCCTGCCATATATAGCATCATCATGGCTGCTATACCAGATGTCTCTCACATCACACACATCAACAAATCCCACATCGTGGATCTGAATGTACAAAGTCACATGTCTATATGACTGGGTACCTTTCATTCTCTGAGGACACAAGGCATTGCTATTGTAATAAAAATAAATGAGCAATCTACAATTATAAAATGTCATTGCATCTAAAACGTCTACAGTGGTGCTTAAGAGTTTGTGAGCTTCTCTGAATGTTCAACGCTTCTATATCAATAGGTCATGATTTGTTCTGCAGTATATAACTTTTTCTTCAATACGTAAATGAGGAAGTATGATATTGGCGACTCTTTTGTTTAATTGGGTTCTCTTTATCTAGTTTTAGGGCTTGTGTGCAGAACAGATTGTGTTTTCAGTCTTATTGATGCAGAAATATTGAAGACACAAAAGGATTCATAAACTTTTTAGCACCAGTGAAGATTTTAGACACAACACAAAGCATTCTGAATTCAGGACAGCTATTTCTAGCTTGAAATTCAAAGCATGGCTTATGCCACTATTTATAAATATACTTTTCTGATTTTTATTCCCCCACTTGGTGGAAACCATTCTGTACGTGTAGAATAATTATTTTCTTCTCTTCTCTCTCCCCTAATTGCAGTCATTCAATTATACCATTTTCCATTTTCATGATTTGTGATTCATAATTTTTGTCCCTCAAAAATGTTACTATTGTCGTACCAATGCTTGGCCTACAATTAAAAGGAGGGAGCAAACATCTAAATATAAATTGGATGAATAAACTGGATGAATTGGATGAATTAATGAAAAGAAGTCAACCTACCCATAAACTACCTTCATATTATTTCTAAAACTCTGCCATATTAAATTGAAAACAAAACAAAACAAAACTGAGACAAAACTAGACAGCAAAATTAACATGATAATCAAATAATTTGGCAGTAGAGAGAGAAAAATGGTCTCTTTTCTATTATTACCTGTCATATTTTGTGATTTGCCTAAATCAATCTTTTTCTGAGAAGCGGAGAAAGCATGAGGCTTTTTAAAAAGATGAGTAATGAAAGTTTTTTTTTTTCATTTATAATTTAGTTTAAATTAAATTTAAAAATGCATGCCCCCTCTCAGAACAACATTCTCTAGATTAGCTACAGGGCACTATTTGAAGTTGTGTATTTATAATAGAATGGCATTGAGTATAAATTAGCAAACTTTTATTTCTGATAGCTATTTAAACTATCAGAGACACGGGGGGAGGTTGTGACTGCCACGTCCTGCCTCTCATACATACAGTACATATCCAGTGATTTCCATCTTTTCTTATTAGGCAACCCCGCTTTCCCCAATCTGAAAATGATTCTTTTGCAGCCAAGTTCGCACAAAGTTCTCTTTAGCAAGATTTATTAAGATATGAAGGATAAATTTGTTAAAGGGAACTTTGTGAGAACTTGGCTGCAAAAGAATCATTTTCAGTTTGGGGAAGGGAGGCTAATAAGATATAAAGGATGAGCAGCATGGTAAAAATGCTTGCCTCCCACTTGGAAGGTTGAGAGTTCAATCCTAGGCAGCGACAGATGTTTCTCTATCAGGGCACAAAGAGAAAATATCTGCTGTGAACTCCACAATGGTGACAGGAAGGGCATCTGGCCAGTAAAGTCTCAGCTCCATTCAGTTGCCCTGACTCCACCCCGATTAAAGGGATTAAGATATAAAGGATGATCCTGCAAGGTGACAGTTCTTTTTACAATGGAGAGACTTGAAATTGATGGGTGAGAACTAATCATCCACTGAAATCAATTGAAAGTACATTTCATCCACTGCCATTTTATTTCAGAACTTTCTGGTTTTTAAAAATGCTATAAAAGAAGTAAAAACAAAAATACAGGAATACAGAAAAGAAATATTTAGTAAGGGTACTCATAAAATAGGCAAAACTAATATTTGTGCAATCCTTCAATCACAACTTTTAAAGTATGGATAAGGGATGCTTCCCATTGCAAAATAAAGATTTTAAAAACCTGCTTTAAAATGGAAGAAAATGGAGTAGAAAGTGAAATAACAATAGTACTTTACAAACACTGAAAGTAGCACTGAAAGGAAGACTGGGTACTCAATATAATGCATTATATCCTTATTTTTCTGTTTGAAATATCAGTGGCTATCTGTAAATATCCTGTCTGGGATACCTCATCTATTTATTTATTTATGAACCTAGTGTATTCTTACCAAGCAATCTGGTTTTGGACAACATAGACCTATCCTGTTTTGGGTATTCTCTAATTTTGTATTTTTTATTCTAGCTGGCATTTGACCACCACAGAAAAATGTTTTGAATGTCCAGTAACGCACAACAGGTATGGGCTGTTATCCTTTATCACACCTGCAATCTCTACCAGCTGTGCATGATGGCCTTCCAAGCTGCACAGCCTACCCTCATAGTGGAAATTGCTCTTTTTGTTTTTAGCTTCTTATCTGGTCAGGCCTGGTATGATGACCCAGGGCGTGACACAAAAATAACCAGGTCACAAAAATAGAAGAAAGTCCCTTTAATGCCTCCAACTTGTCCCCAATGTCCAATTATCCTCTTACAGAAAACAGTTTACGGAGGGAGTAAATGCAGTCCGTACCCAAAGTAAAGTTAATTCGAAATAAAAAAAACCAACACACCACACTGAAGGAATTACTACACCAGGCAAGGATGATTAATTGTAGACTTCTACCAGATAACGCAGCAACCACAGTTGGGAGGAAGCCAAAACACAGATAAGCTCCAACAAGAATGCATGCTTTGCTTCCAGCACCTTTGCCATGTGCAGTTTGTCCTTTTTACTAGTTCTCCCAGCTGCAGCCCATGAAGGGGATCAGGACCCCTTCCTCCCTCATAGACCACGCCATTCACATTTCTTCCTTATCCACTCCTCCCTGTGTGCCCTAGGATGAAGAGGGGATGGGCCTGGGTCTTCCTCTGAATGCCCATCCGGCCTGTGCCCTTCCCCAGTTTCCTCCACAACCACCGGAGCCACACTCCCACTCCCTGTCAGCTGTTCCATCTCTCCCTTGGAGTCAGACTCCAACAGGGGCATGACACCTGGAAATCAACCTTTCCTCATCTGACAAGGGTTTTGATTCCTGAATGAAAGAATGGATTCAGGAACCATCTTGAGATAGCAACATCTCACCACAGATAATTCTGGATAGTACTTTAATCTGCGCATCCAGTAGAGATATCTCCTCTCTGTTGTTGATGTGAAAACCTCTTTTGAATCCTCAGCATTTCTACCATTTTCTGTAGAGAACCCTATACATGACGTTGGAGAAGATAAGTAGAGACCATCAGCAAAATATGAATTCTTTCCACAAGAAGGGGAAAAAATACAAATTATCTTGATACTCTTTGGTATAAGAGGAAGGGATTTCAAGGTAGTCTATATCAGGGGTGTCAAACTCACGGCCCATGGGTCAGATACGTCAAGTGCTGGCCCTGCCCCCACCCCCACCTGGTTTAGCGAAGGGAGGAAAATCCTGATATGTCACATGACGACACCATGATGATACGAGTTTGACACCGCTGGTCTATATCAATAAGGCACAAGTCCAGTATTTCTACTGACTGTTTCCTGATTTTGGTTACCTTGAAGGGCTGACATTTACAAAGGTAGCATTCACTTATTTAATCACCCTCTTGATTTCTCTTCAGAGCTGTGTCAGCTCTTGTGTCCGCAGGTCTGCAAAAACTGACTGTTGAGGTATTCATCAGTGTCATGCCCCAGCATATAACTTTTATATACTGTTATTGCTCTCTAGCCCCATCTAGTGGCTGGAGAGATGATTACCAATTATATTGTTTGAAGCTGATCCAACCTCTTTAACCCATCAGACCACACTCTCAAAACAAGTGCAGGCTGGGAAGCCAGACTCCATTTCTTTTAGCTTTTGGAGAAGGCAGAATCCATCTTAATCTGTGGCATATGGTCATCCAAGGACAAACCCACATCCCACACACAGAGCATCGCTGTGAGATTTAAATTACTTGTATTTATTGTTATGTTCAGCAGTAACCCAATATTGCCTACCTTATATTTGGCTCTCAGTGTATGTATTCCTATTTTCCCCAGTTCACCATATCCTGTTCTTTCAATAAAGCATTCAGATCTATGCACACAGTCTGTTTTATTGAAGGATACGTGGGTTTAGCTGCATGTCGAGCTGCACACAGACAAACTTATAGCGAGGACAGAACAATTAGGTAGATTGTATACCCATCCCCTCCCTGCAGGTGAGTTAGGTTTGTAATACTCAGATTTCCTATCAACATGGTCAACCCCTCTGGAGGAAACCAGACAAACACAAATTATTAATTCCATTGCTGGATTCCTTCTACAACATTTGTTGTCAGAGCCTGTCCTAAACAGCAGGGTAGGAAACAGTAATTTGAAAAGGCAAATGAACGTCATAGTGGCTGGAACGCTCTCTTCATCCTCTTGGATATTCTGTCCCTTTCCAAATTTTATCCAGCTACAAGACCCAGTCTGGTCTCTTCCATATTTCAATAGGACAGACTTGTTTGCTCCATCCCGTTGCAAAGCAACCAGCTTGGTGGGGATCGCATTTTGCAGACCGAATGGTCAAAAAGTCAGATCTTTGACTAAATGATAATGAATGGTATCAAGCATTCTGAACAGCAAGGCCTTAGCATCTGCATCTGGCTGAACTGATAATCATAAATGACATTTTGTGTTGACTGGCTAGGGAAAAAGGCAGAGGCATGACCGCCTTGAAACAAAATGATACCAAGCACAAAGCAATGTGCTTCCAAAGGATTAGATTTGTAATGTTAAACCAATTCCTCCATGCGAAGGATTTGGGGGTTTTGTTTGTTTTCAGTTCGCTCCTATTTTGATTTCTGGGAATAAAAACGCACTGGTTGTGAAATGCAAGCGGAACGTGGTGTCTCACTGTGGTTGCTCACTGGCAGACGTAAAATCAAATATGGGCAAGGGATAAGTTATTATTGCTGCATAAAAGAGTCGTCGTACATTCTCAGCCCAGATTTTCATGGAAGCAGGAAACATTCTTCTTCTTAACTGATGGGCCTCCTAAAAGGGCAGAGCATATCCCTGGCAATTCCTGCTAAGATTCTCCAATTTTTAAGTTCAACTCTCTCTCTTTCCTTTCTGGAGGGGAAAATGTGCTGTCTGTTTTCATTGTGGGGCTGAAATCTTTTTATACAGGCACAAGTTATCATATTTGAAAGGACTGCCTTAAATACTTTCTCATCTGTCCTGGCCTGTAAGATTAATTTCCTTCCATTAGGAACAGCAGGAACTGCTGATAACATGGTGTAGATCATTGAACGGATTAGGTGTTATCTTATTCAGAAAGAAAAAAAAAAGTCTTGCTTTTTAATCAGGAGCAAACAACCTGTTTCAGGGTCCAGTAAATCCAACCAGGGTGACTTTCAGTCATATAAAATGGGCAAGGGGCTGGATCTGGGGGCAAGGATGCTCCAAATTAGAACTGGGATGAAACCAGTTTGTCTCTATTTCCATCTACAAAATGCTGCAAAATGGGATATTTTCAGAACCTACCTTTGCCCCATTTTTTAACTTCGTTTCCACTTCTCACTCTCATTTTTGAGTCTTATTTTGCCATTTATTAAAGAATATATTTCAGGCACAGACTGAAAAAAAAATGAGGTTAAGATACAGAACATCAAGCACAGAGGTCCATTCAAAGCCAAGACCAAGCACGTCCCGACTATATTTGGACTTCTCAGATTCTTATTTTTATAATACAGAACTCAGCCCTTTTCGCTGGTGCCTGTTAAAATTGTTTCAGATAATTGCTGATTAGGAATAAATTAATTAAATTAGTCCTCAAAGGTTCATAAATAGGGTGTTTCAGAACTACATGTTCTGCAATTATTTCAATACCAGCATCTGGGTATATGCAAGATTCTTGATAGAGAATATTATTCACTATCTTTAAAGGTAGAGCACTTAATTGGGCTGATATGAACGGGATGAAGGCATATGTATAAAGTGAAAATATTTGAGAATGGAGAAAATAGGTATGTGAGTCATATCATGAGTTACATCAATGAGATATATAATATAAAGCAGAGGCGTGAGATCTTACACCTTTGTACATCAAGACTGATGGGCTAGAGAAGCTCACAGTAGTGAGTGGGGAACTCAGTGCAAAGATCTCAGAAATTTAGACATTTTTGCTATAGTAAATATAAATCAACCTCCTACATATCAGGCCACTACCAGGTGCTATTCAAAAGTCACTTGCCTTAAGAAAGACATTGTTCCTTCCCTTCTTTCTCTGAATTGTGCTCTTACACGTTTTAGTTATTACTTCTGTCTTTCCATATGTTCTTTTCCTTAAAACTCATCTAATTGTATTAGTCTCAATCAGTTCTTTGATTGATCACTGGCTCTTCTTGCTAATGCAATGGCAAGTACCATGTTTTCCCCAAAATAAGACCCTGTCTGATATATTTTTTTACCACCAAAAAAGGCACCAGGTCTTATTTTGGGGGGATGTCATCCACTGACTAACCTCACTTGTGCGTGTTGCCCCCAGCCTCCTTTTCACTGTCAGAGGCCTTCAGGAACTTCTTCTGCAGTCGGCAAGGCTTTCCTGAAGGCCTCTGCAGCCAACAATAGAGCTCCAGACTGATCTGGGGCTCTGTTATCAGCTACAGCGGCCTTTAGGAAAGCCTTGCTTGGCTGCAGAAGAAATGGGTGTGCAAGGCCTGGCTACAACTGTCCAAAGATAAGTAGCAGGGCAGTTCCACCACCACCCATCCCCACCTTAGCTTAATTTTTACCCATCCACTCTGGAGTGGGCGGGATCTTAATTAGGGCTTATTTTGTGGGTAGGGCTTATATTGGGTGCATGTGTAAAAATCAAGCGAGGGCTTACTTTCAGGGTAGGTCGTATTTTCTGGGAAACAGGATACTAGTGGACAGGATTCTTCCTCCAATATGAGCCTCGTCAAAAGTCTCCAGAAGATTGGGAGATCTTTTGAAGTAGATTTATGGGATTATTAACGATGCACTAGAAAGAGGAAAATTATGTCTCACTGAAAAAATATCTTCTAAGACAGTATACATTGTTCTCCAATGATATGCAGGGGTAACCTCGTGAGACAAAGCAAAGAGATGAACCAAGGGAAGGATCAGATAAAAGGCAGATAAGTCCACATCAGGAATGTAGATGGAGCAAGATCTTCGGAAGAGATACTTGCTAGTTTCCTGGGCTGTAAAGGAAATGGGGAGGGGAGAAAGAATTGTACTTTCAGACTTGCAAGTTTTTGTTAACAAATAAAGTTGCATTATCTGGTTGTGTTGCGCATCTGGTCTACCCCGTAAGGCTGACAAATAAAGGAGCCCACTGCCTTGATCTAGTGTGATGTACATTTTGAGCAGGAAAAAGAAGAATTGGTTATGCACTCATGCTTGATTTAATGAGAAAGCTTACTTTCAACCCAATGACTATTTTTACCAATGTGAATTTAGTCTGCAATAAAATGACGGGCTATTTAACAGACCTTTAATGCATCAAGAAAGAAACTTCAGAGATTCCCACAGAATGATCTTACAAAGCTCCATAAAAGCACATTTCATGCCTCTTCCATTCAGGCAAAAATCTCCGAGCAATTGCAATGCCTAAATAATCCTAAACTTTATAAGCCATGAAGCACCAGCCAGAGCTACTGCAGAAAAAAGAAGCAGTGTTCACCAATAAACCCAGATGACATTATATACCAAATAGAAAAATAAAGCATTAAAGAAAAGGTGTATCAAGAAATTTGAAAGATGGGGCATTCAGCTGCTTCTCTCTTCCCCCTGGAAAATCCTAAGGCAGTTTACTCCCACGTTGGTTCCATAGAGAACTGAAAAATTGGCAATTTGGAAAAAAACATGTAATGAATAAGGCCCTTTTTCTACTCACTTTCCTCTCTCTAATAATGCTGCAAAATATTTTGCAATCTGGGTTTCCAGATTCCTGAGTTTGTAAGATAAGGGGTCTCAGAAACAGTCGCTGTTGCAGTGGTTGGCCAAAGTTCCACTAAAAGCATATAAAACATTAAAACACAGAAAGCAAAATTAAAAAGAAAACTGATACAAGTGAATAGTCAATGTGGTTCAATCATGGTGAATTTTACAGAGAGTAAAACAGAACATGGCTAGTTTTAAAGAAACTTGGTCACGTTGGTCAGCTAACACCAGCTGAACATAGACTAGATCTGAGTGTCCTGAGAAATTAGGTGAAAAGTGATTTATAACAGAGAGAGCCATGAATCTTTATCAAATGGACAGTGTATCACAATATGAGCCATATTTTCAATCACTCCTTTGCCACGAATATTCTCAGGTGTGAAAAACCAGACCCACACATGTAGAGTTAAAACTAGCTACTTCATTGTTCTATGCCTATTTCACAGGAATCTCCACAGCCTGGTAACTTTTACCTGGGAAAACTAGATGAGGCTCAAAGGTATTCAGGGAAGGTCCGATCTTGCCCTCTTGTGTTTATGCAACGAGTCCAGACTAATTCCCCACTTGATCCCTCCTCCCGACTAAGATGGTTGCTCTCCAACAGAGATTAGTCTTAATACATTAGGATTTAAAATTCAGTTTCGTTATTTAAGTATTTTGTTTATCTAAATCATGGGTGTCAAACTCAAGGCCTGGGGGCCAGATCTGGACCATGGGATGCTTAGATCTGGCCCGTGGGACTGCCCTGGAAACAGCAAAGGACTAGCCTGCGGTCCTCTGCCAGTGAAAAAGGAGCTCAGGAAGGCCACAGGTGGCCCTCCTGAGCTCTGTTTTTGCTGGCAGAGGGTTGCAGGAGGCCATCATCGCTGAAAATAGAGCTCAGGAGCCCATTTTTGCTGACAGAGTACTAGGACCTCATGGGCGCCCCCAACACAAGTGATGTCGAGCTGGTCATGGCCACCCTGGCCCCCTCAAGGCCAAGCACAACCTTGATGCAGCCCTCAATGAAATCGAGTTTTGACACCCCTGTTCTAAACAAGAACAGCTCTAGTGAGGGCCATCAGATCTAGTAGCTCTTCTGCATCTATGGTGTGTTGCTTTGGCCTGACATCACCTGCTGATAGACAATCATTTGTGAAAAGCTGCAAATTCCAGTAAAGTATTCTTCTTCGAGACCATTCAGAACTACCAGCCAAGACCAGGAGACCAGAGCCATCAGAAAAATACAATAGCTTTAACCATTAGGGAGAAAGAAAATAAACAGAGCTGTGCACAGGTCTCCATTCTGATCTCAACAGCTTCCTGGTGGAGGACCATGTTAGGAACACAAACTGCCATCTGGAAGGTGGCACTTAGCAATTTAGAGTGTAATCTCTCTAAGGGAACAAAAAGGATCCTGGGGCTTAACTAGGCTACAAACAAGAGCTCTACACAAGCTTTGGCACAAAACAGTTGTGGTGTAAATCATGTATTTCTGGAGTAATGAAAGGATTATAGGGATGTTGCTGATATTTGAGCATTATAGACAACATAATCTTAGTTTTAGTGTGATCAAACTTCAGTGCTTCCCTTCCTACAATTGATGCAATCTTTACATTGCATTAAACCACTTTGGATGTGAAGTTGAACCTCCTATCAGATCTCCAAGGCCTGTGCAGACCAATGGAGATCATTTTCTTTCTGGAATAAGTAAAATGTACTTGAATCAAATGTCTCAAAATCCCAATTCCTGACAAACTGTTGCCCCAAACCTGGCTTGAAGACTTATTATCACTTATAAGAGAACTTTTTGAAGGAAATAGAAAAGGAATCTGGGTCCATATTTCAGTTTCTATATCTTTGTTACAAAATGCCCTATATTTCTATGGCAATACTTACTTTTCAAATTTTGCTAATTTTATTAGCATGCTTAGAAAATCAATAATCTACATAACATAAAATTTACACAGAATGCAGATGTTCAGATACAAATGGGCATGATTTGCCCACAAAATTTACAAAGTTCTTTGCTTCTCACTTGCATAATTTCCCAGTGTTTCCCAAATTTGCATGTTAGAAGCAGGAATATCTCTTTCTTTCTCTATCCAGATTCTTTCTGCTCTTCCACCCTGATCAGAATCATTACCTTAGTTATAAAGAAACTAATTTTACATTGTTTGGGTGATGCTAAATTCTTCTGCACATTTTCATTCTAAATATAAGTGACATTTTTCTGATCTGATATGGTGTGGATGATTAATGAATCCTTATTTAAGATGAGGATGGGTTCATTTTGATGGCTTCTACAGCAATTCCTTTAGATTTGCAACTCAGAAAGGGAACACGTGTGCCTTCATGTAAATATAGGAAAAATGAGAACATTGCAATGCTCATAAGCTTCACCCAGAAGGAAAAGGAAAGTTACTGGGCCACACTTCAGCTCCATTGACAGATCCGTTGGTTTGTGGCAAGAATGCACCAGTGGTGGGATTCGTTGTTTTTTTACTACTGGTTTTGTGGGCGTGGCTTGGTAGACATGGTGTGGCTTGGTGGGTGTGGCAGGGGAAGGTTACTGCAAAATCCCCATTCCCTCCCCACCCCACTAACCTGCTTTCCAGCTCCGTTCTCCTGTGCAGGGCAACCAAAGAAGACCCAGACAATCAGCTGGGACTCGATGGGAGGCGGAGAAGAGATGGGGGCGGGCCAGCCAGAGGTGGGATTTGCTGGTTCTCCAAACTACTCAAAATTTCTGCTACCGGTTCTCCAGAACTGGTCAGAACCGACTGAATACCCACCTCTGGAATGCACAAATCTGGAGTTCAGACAGCAGTTGAAGAATACCAGGCTAGGAAATCTCCCCTGTGCCCAAAAACCTCGGAAAACTGCTGCCAATTAAGATAGAATGTAGTCTGTTAGCTGGAGCAGTGATGTGATTCAGCAGCACCCAAGACAATTTCTTATCTATAGAAAGAAAAAAATAAAGATGTCTACATTCCCTAGCAAATTTGCTCGGAACCAAAACATAGGCAGAGGGAGCAGATTTGACTTGCAGATTGCTGCACTTGGTAACTGATTCACCAGTAATGAAAGGTTCCATTCGGATATGTTAACATTATTACCTTCCATGTTTGGTACCTCATGGCCTAATGAGGAAAAAAAATGATTCATCTACAAAGGGTAATAGTTATCATGCATTGACCCCATGGATCTTTGTGAATTCACAAGCTCTTGTTGATAATCCCCGCTAGTTACATTGCATAGTTCTAAATCTGTGCATGGATTTTAATTAGGAGATCAGAACTGGCCTCAAAATGCGTCATCCCAAATGCAAAAACAAGTAAATGTAAATGGTCAAGAGTCAAAGTTTGAAGAACTGACCCAAAACATAAAGGCATTGACCTGCCAGCTCTATGCCTTCCAAAGCTATTTTATACTCTTATTTGTACAGACTTTGCTCTGTTTTCATGACCTTGAAGAAGTCAATGGAAAAGACCTAAGAGATAAACTCATCCTACCTAGATAACTCCACCCTGAGTCATGAAATAATAACAATTGTACTGTAAAATATCTAAGGAGCATCAAGGTTGAAGAAGTTGGGACATGAATCCAGATGCAGACCCATTAATGAAAGGTATAAACGTTAGAAAAGTCAGACCATCACTACTTCCCTGGAGAAAAACAGAGGGGTATTTACTAATCAAATATATATAATTATAAGTGAGGTAGTGAAGGGAGGAGATCTTGTAGAGCAGAAGAGAATGACTGAGAAGGTCCCACAAGATTCTTCAGAAGGAATCTACCCTATTCTTAATCTACATCTTTAATAAATCAGTAAAGATGTGTTATGTTCCTTCTTGCTTCAAATGCTCTACTATAATCCCAGTGCTAAGAAACACCAGTTGCTCTGACAGATCAGTTGCTCTGACATCCATAGTTATTAAAAACCTTTGAAAGGCTAGTGCTGGCCCGCCTGAAAACCATCACGGATCTGCTGTTAGACCCCTTGCAATTTGCCTACAGAGCAAATAGATCAACAGATGATGGTGTTAATATGGCACTGCATTACATCTTACAACATCTTGAATCTACCAGGACCTAAGCAAGGGTCCTTTTTTATAGACTTCAGCTCGGCATTCAATACAATCATTCCAGATATTTTTTCTCACTGAACTGACTCAGCTAGCTTTGCCTGGCCACACTTGTAAGTGGATCATAAGCTTTCTAACAGATAGGAAGCAGCAGGTGAAGCTAGGCAAAATCACATCAGATACCTGCACAATTAGCACAGGTGCTCCCCCCAGGGCTACATGCTCTCCCCATTACTCTATTCTCTATATACTAAAGACTGCATCTCAAAGGATCCCCCTGTTAAAGTACCGAAATTTGCAGATGATACGACAATGATTGGTCATCAAAAAAGCCCAACAAAGAATGTTCTTCCTGCACCAACTCAGAAAGCTCAGACTGCCCAAAGAGCTGCTGATATAGTTCTACAAAGCAATTACTGAGTCTATCATCTGCACCTCTATTACTGTCTGGTTTGGCACAGTAACCAAACTAGACAGACACAGACCTCAATGGACAGTTAGGACTCCAGAAAATATAATTGCAACCAGCCTGCCTTCCACTGAGGACCTGCATATTGCACGAGCCAGAAAGAGAGCTGTGAAAATATTTACCAGCCCTTTACATCCTGCACGTAGAACTGTTTCAAATTCTTCCCTCAAGATGACACTTTAGGGCATTGCACACCAAAACAACCAGACACAAAGATAATTTTTCCCTGATGCTATCACTCTGCTAAACAACTAATTCCCACAACACTTATCTACAATGTCCTATGATGTTAAACCACCTAGTGGGGGTCTATTACCTATTATCCTTCTCATCTTTTCATCTTCCCTATTACCTATTGCCTTAGCTTCTTATGACTATAACATTGTTTGTATCTCATGATTTATGTTTATAGCCTTTGTTTAATATCCTATTTTGATTTATGTTGTTTATTTAGTATCCTATGACCATCACTGAGTATTGTACCTTATGATTTGTGATGATTGTATTTTATGATTATGATATGATTTATCACTTGTTGCTTGTATGTGCATTGAGAGGTTATGCACCAGAGACAAATTCCTTGTGTGTCCAATCACACTTGGCCAGGAAAGAATTCTGTTCTGTTCTGTTCTGCAATTCTTTTGGAGTTCTGCAATTTGCCATGTATGGCTGTGGAAAAATAGTTCATTCATTTGTTTTCACCTACATGGGAAAATAAATCAATTAATAGTAAAGTGATCAAGGAGCCATAACTAGTGAGAAGCATGAGGCTTCTGGTGTAATTTCTCCTCTTTTATATTCCAGATTTTTTTTGTGAATGAAATAATAAATTGAAATAAGAAACCAATCTTCCATCTCTAAGAGCATTCCTACTCTGATCTTTGAAGAAGCTGAAGTTTCTCAACAGGATTACCTATTTAATAGTGAGTGCCATACCAAGTGCATTAATCAAACAGGTGGCAAGAAAGCAGGGGCAGGCAGGCACAACACAGGTTATGGAGACAGTAAACACAGTGTCAGACATAAAGATCTCAAGTGCCTATATACAAATGCACAAAGTCAGGGGAACAAACAGGGTGAACTCAAATTACGAATACATGAAGGTAAATATGATATAGTTGGAATAACAGAAACTTGGTGGGATGAAACCCATGACTGGAACATACTGGTAGAAGGATGCAAACTATTCAAAAAAAAAAAAACCAGACCCCATAAAAGAAGAAGTGGAGTTGCACTGTATGTAAAGGACCACTATATTGCTACAGAAATGCATGAAACCAAAGATGAAAACCTCCTAGAATGCATATGGGTCAATATAAAAGAAAAAAAAGAATGACGTGGCCATAGGTATATATTATAGGCCACCCAATCAAGCAGAAAAAATATATGTCCTTTTTGCCAGCCAACTAACAAATATATGCAGGAAACACACAATAGTAATGGGAGACTTCAATTATCCTGATATCAATTGGAAAACTAATTCTGCACCAAGTGAGAAATCAAATAAGTTCCTAACCAACCTAGCTGACAACTTTGTTGTCCAAAAGGTAGAGGGTGAAACTAGAGGGACAGCCATACTGGACTTAATTCTTACAGAGAAGAAGTGATAGGGTGAGTTGAAACTGCAGGAACCTTGGGTGAGAGTGACCATGTCATACTAGAATCCAATATAACACAAATAACACAAATACAAGCAACAGAACATAATGACACAAGAGTCTTGGATTTTAAAAGAGCTGATTTCAATAAACTCAGAGAGAACTTGGGAAAGATTCCATGGATGAAAATCCTAAAGGGGAAAACAACTCAAGAATCTTGGGAAACTCTAAAAAGTATGATCATAGAAGCCCAGACCAGCACAATACCACTGAGAAAGAAAAACAAGAAATCCAAGAAGAAAACAGCATGGCTGCACAAAGATCTCTCTGGCAAATTGAAAGAAAAAAAGGACAAGTACAAAAAATGTAAAGAAGGACATACAACTAAGGCAGAATATCAGCAGATAGCCAGAATCTGCAAAGACGAAGTCAGGATAGCAAAGGCTCAGAACGAACAAAGACTTGCAACAAAAGTCAAAAATAATAAAAAAAAGTTTCTTTCAACATATAAATAACAAGAAAAAATCAAGGAAACAGTCAGTCCACCAAAGAGAGAAGATGGCAAAGAAGTAACAGGCAACAGAGAGAAAGCAGAACTGCTTAACTCATTCTTTGCATCTGTCTTCACGCAAAAAGAAACTATAGCTCAACCTACCAAAAACATAACTGTAAAAGACAGACCAGAAATAAAAGTTAAAATAAGCTAAAAAAAAATAGTAAGAGAACACCTGTCTGATCTTGATGAAAACAAATCACCAGGGCCTGATGGATTCCATCCCAGAGTTTTAAAGGAGCTGGCAGAGGTCATCTCAGAACCACTGCACCATATCTTTCAAAAATCCTGGAGCACCGGGGAACTACCAGAGGACTGGAAAAGAGCTGATGTGGTTCCCATCTTCAAAAAAGGGGAAAAAACAGACCCAGGAAACTATAGACCAATCAGCTTAACATGCCCAGGAAGATACTGGAAAAGATAATAAAAAACAGATCTGCCAACATCTAGAAACAAGTAAAGTAATACCTAGCAGTCAGCATGGGTTTGTTAAAAACATATCATGCCAAACCAATCTTCTTTCATTCTTCAACACAGTGACTAAATTAGTAGACCAGCAAAATACTGTGGACATAATATATTTAGATTTTAGCACTTAAATTTAGATTTAGCATTTACATTTTAGATTTAGATTTTAGGCCTTATCTAACAAAATGAAATTCAATGTAGAAAAAGTAAAGTCCTACACTTAGGCAAGAAAAACCAAAATTACACATATCGACTGGATGAAACCAGGCTCAATAGCAGGAACTGTGAGAGGGATCTTGGAGTCCTAGTGGACAACCAGCTAAATATGAGCCAGCAGTGTGCAGCAGCAGCCAAAAAAGCTAATGCAATCCTAAATTGTATTAACAGAGGGATACAGTCAAGATCAAGGGAAGTACTAATACCACTCTATAAAGCCTTAGTAAGACCACACCTAGAGTACTGCATCCAGTTTTGTTCACCACATTATAAAAAAGATGTTGAGACTCTAGACAAAGTACAGAGAAGAGCAACCAAGATGATGAGGGGACTGGAGGCTAAAACATACAACGAATGGTTGCAGGAACTAGGCTTGGCTAGTCTAATAAAGAGAAGGACCAGGGGAGACATGATAGCAGTCTTCCAATATTTGAGGGGCTGCCACAGGGAGGAAAGGGTCAAGCTATTTTCTAAAGCTCCTGTAGGCCAGACAAGGAATAATGGATGGAAACTGAACAAGGAGAGATTTAACCTGGAAATAAGGAGTAATCAACCAATGGAACAGAAGTTGCCTTCGGAAGTTGTGGAAGCACCATCACTTGAGACTTTCAAGAAGAGACTGGACTGCCATTTGTCAGAAATGGTGTAGGGTCTCCCGCTTGGGCGGGGGGTTGGACTAGATGACCTACAAGGTCCCTTCCAACTCTGATTATCTGTTATCTGTTATCTGTAAATGGAGTGAGGCAGCATAGGACAGGTGGCGAAAAAAAGTCAAAATGGCAGCTTCGAAGACATCTTGACTGTTTTGGAACATCTCAGCTCAGGAGGAAAGATTTCTGTTATAGTTTAAGATTAAGTTATAGGCTGAAATATTTTTTTAATAACAAGAAATAAGTATTTGCTGTTGTTCCCATGAGTAAATCCCATCATTCCTAAAGTGCCAACTTTTTTGAGGACATTGGTCAGAAGTCTCTCTAAAAGATCTTTCTATCACATTCCTTTTAGGGAGCTCAGTTAGTGGCAAATTCCTCCAGGGGCTGAAAGAACTGGACACTGTCATTTCTCTATGACCAGCACAAACAGCGAAGGCTAGAGGAATAATTACTCTTTAAATCACCCTTCCATCCCTGGACTTCATCATTCATGTTGGAGGAGACTGGAAGTCCCAGTACACCCAGAATATATATTTTACAACATTTATCCTGCTGAGATGACAGATAATGGCAATTCCCCCCCATAGCATTGTCCTTCCTCTAATTACAAAAAAAGAACTTCTATGTTTAGAAATATCCTCTTTTTTCTTTTCTTAACTAAAAAAGGAAACTTTGCTTCCTCATCACTGCCACTTGCGAACAGTTGGCCGGGGGTAGAAACAGTCAAAGGTCCACCTTCAATTCTCTGTTGGCCAATACAATTTTCCAGCTCTGCTCCCAGTGGTTTTCTATAGATTTTCTGCCTTCTTTCCAACCAGAGAAAAAAATACATACTTGAAACTTTTGCATTATCGTTCTAGTTTTATTTCCATCATCACCTGCTGAATGCTTAAGAACCCTTATCCTTGAAAGATTAACACATTTGTCGGAATGCCAAACTGCCTGTGAAGAGGATCTTTGCATCCAACAATCTGATGGCTTTTCTAAATACAAACTGTAGGAGTGGAAAGACCGAAATTAACAGAAGCAAAACAGGGTATGAGAAGGAATTTAACCCTTTCCCCTCCCTGATTGTAATTCTTCTTCTTTTGCATTGGGTATTAACTTTCAAGGGCCCTTCCCCGAGGTGCATAATTTAACAAAAGATGCAGAATTAAGGCATCCTGAGTCTTTCACATTATATTTAAATTTATATATATATATATATATATAACTGTTGCGGTTGCTAAGGCAGTCTCTTACAGAATTTTGGTTCGTGTGCTGGGATGAAGTGGATAACCATTAAGTTAGGTCTCTTCTTCTCTGATTCCTGCTTTGATTTCCCAATTCATCGAAAATCATGTCCTCATGACTTCTTAATCAGTTAACTGTGCTTTGTTGAGTTCACCAGTACTAGTATTACATATTTCGTTCATGGTTTTCCTAAACCAAGGTTATGACAAAGCAGGAAGCAAACTTCATTGTCATATCTCCTAGGCCAGTTCTGAGCAACTGATGTGCGTTTGGTCAACCAGCTACGCTGCAGGGGTCTTTAAACTTGACAGCTTTTAGACTTATGGACTTCAACTCCCAGAATTCCTCCTCCAGTCATGTTAGCTCAGGAATTCTGGGAGTTGAAGTCCACAAGTCTTAAACTTGCCAAGTTTGAAGAGCCTTAAGCTATGGCTTTCCAAAACTTTGAAGTTAGAGAAGGAATAAGAACTAGATGTGATGGAATCTGCTAAGGAGTTGGATTCCCAGGAGGGAGGGGGTGTAGAGGAGTAAGAGGCACTTCAGTCCAGATATGATGTGTGAGAGAAAGAGAGTGAAGACAGCTCCTTCCTAATAGTTCACAGAATATATTGCAGATGCAGACAGTATAGACCTCACTCTGGCAAGATTTGGATATAGTTATAAAACAATAAAGAACTCAACTTGGAAGAATCACCTTGTGTCAGTCTTAATTTTTGGGACTGACATTACAGCAAGACACAGTACTTCAGCCTGAAACCCCTTTCTTTAAAATCCAATTGTTTTATATGAGACAATCTTGGTCAAGAAGACACAGCACTGCCTGAAATATAGTTAACCAGGATTTCCAGGGATTGTCTTGGGAAAGGATAGTGTTTTAGCATTCTTGTCCTTTTCTATGATCAATGCAGCAAGACTAAGTTATAACTCTTGTGACAAGAGCAACACTTCTAAAAAAAAACCTATAGATCGACAGATCGACCGATCAATTGACTGACAGACAGACATAGACAGATTCCCACTCTGAAGTGCATTCCTGTTATTTAATTTTTAAAATAGAATTTCTACATTCCATCCTAACTGGCAATTACCTCCCTTCTGCATTTAACTGAATGTTCAACTTATAAAAAGCAAGGACTAGCAGAAACTGGAAAAAATATTTTCTAATGCTTATTTAGTTTGGAGTGTCATGATATTTTTGGAAACTGCTACATCAAAGCTGCATTTTTCAAATCAGGCCTAAATTTTGATTTTAGTGAGGGCTCTTTTATTCTTTCAACCACCTGTAGTCCAATCATTAAAATTCAGAAACCCCTATGTAATACAATTTGTTTGAAGCATAAGCAAACCATATTGGCAAAGTAATGATGCACAGACCTATTTCATCCTTCCTTGCACTGATCTCAAAATAAATAGCTTGCAGCTGCTTCTTTTAGCTGAGATATCTGTCTTCCAGACCATGAATATGTTCCATTTCCTAGTTTTACAAGTAATTAAATTATTTCTGCAATTAAGGCTTGGGTCAACTATTCACATTTCTTGTAACCATCTGATATTTGCAATCACATACATACAGGATATCAATAACCAAAGCAAGAGCTACTGTCATTTGTTGTTGCTAAGGGAATAAAAGAACCACTAAGTGGATTGGGAATTTGCTATAGTTTTAGATATCTGGACTGTGGTTTTTGTTGTTGCTGTTTTGAAAAAAAAAATTCCTGAATGCAGAAAAATGGTATGATTTTCCATAACTGATTCTTTAATATTAGCTTCTGCATGATTTATTCTACTCACAGTACCTGGAAACTCAGTTCAGATTCCTGGAATATTAGTTAGCACTGCTATGGTGGATGATATCACTGGACAAGACATGTAGGGTTTCCTGCCTAAGCAGGGGGTTGGACTAGAAGATCTCCAAGGTCCCAACTCTTCTATTCTATTCTATTCTATTCTATTCTATTCTATTCTATTCTATTTTATTCTATTCTATTCTATTCTATTCTATTCTATTCTATTATAGAAATGTTTTTAGCAGGAATGCCCACTGACTCAAGCAGCCAATGTATGGGAAAATAACAAGTATTTTGGTGCAATTTTGGCTCGAAAATCAACTGGGTTCATCTGTTGCATAAAGGCATTATATGCTGAGCCCTGGTTTGCTGAACATATCACTACTTAATTAACCACGGCTTAAATCTTATGCTAGTTTGAGTTCCATGTATAAGATAGTAGAATGGATAAGCCAGGTCTTTGATTGAGGCTAAGAAAGCATACTCAAACTTCATACATTCCATAGGAATTTGGATATTCACTGTAACTAAGAATTTACTTCTGTTTCCCATAATCCAAAATAAAAGAGTGGTTTGTAACAACTAAATTCAATTTAGCTCCAAGGTTGTCTTTATGTTATGTCAAATATGTAATACACCAATTTGGTCTTACATGGAGCCACCTAAACAGCGTGGTTATATTAAGGCTACCAAAACAGGCCCAACTCTAAATGGCCACTAGGGAGCAGCCTTAAGATTGTCATGTTGCTGCCATCTGGTGGACATTTGCAGCTTTGCAGCCAAAGGACAATGAAGAGTCATGGAAATCAGTAAAATGGACCTTTCCAAACAATGGCAAAAATTGCTTGGAAATAAATGCTTCTTTGCTCTACTGAAAACATTTACAGCAAATTTGTCATATGCCATGATATACCTGAGAAGGACCAGGCAAGCTGATGAAATGAGTAAAACGGCAGCCTGTCATTCTACAGTGCAAACTGCTGGATTCGCTTATTTTATTGGTTCCCAATCAAGGTAATAGTCACTCCAATAGGTTCTTGTAACCTATGATCAGGATTCAAAATTCTCTCTAGAAGCATGAAGAAATGTTGATTGACTATTTACTGGGCCTCTGGAAACCATTTTCTCATGGTAAATTTATTCATTCCACAGACATTTAAAAACCTCTCCTTTAAAAAGGAAAACCGGGAAAAATATTTAGAATTTGTGTATATGTTTGTATATATGTATATATGTACATACATATATGTTTGTGTGTATGAGGAGGGATGGATAGTTGTTACAGAAATGAGGAATGAGTTTCGTTGTCATTTCTTTTCTTTCTTTTTTTAAATTAATAGACTTTATTACATATTTTTCAAACATTTACATCACATTTCCATTTTTGACAGTGCTTCAGAGTTGGCTTCTTTCCTATTTACATAGTGATACTTTCATTTTCATTTTCAATTCCTGGTATATTTCTTTAATATGTTTATATTTACCTTTTTATAATTCCTTATATATACATTTCCTGCAACTCTTAAGTAATTTTTATGCATATTCTTTACTTTTATCCTCTAGCCACTCATGCCATATGTCCAAAATCTTATAATATTCTGTTTCCTCCTTGTCTTTTAACTCCATTGTTCATTTATCCATCTCTGCATATTCAAGCACTTTTTGTTATCACCATCTCTTCTGTAGGGATATTGGTCTGTTTCCACTGTTGTGCAAAAACAATTCTGGCTGCCGTCAGTATATGGAGTATGATATATTGATTTTTTTTTAACTTAAATTGTCCTTTATTATACCTAATAAGAATAATTCCGGTTTCCACTCCATTTTTTGCTTAATAATCTCTTTGAGCCATTTTTTTTTATCCTCATTCAATACTTCTTTATCATTTCCATAACTTAAAAACAATTCCATCTGGAGTTAATCAGAAATATGGACTGAACATTAAATAAATTACAAACCTTGTATGCACATTTTCCCATGAAAATGTCCACAGCCAAAGACACAAAAATACCATTCTCAACTTATGACCAGTCCCTTAGCAACCAAATCCAAAGGTCCAATAGCCGCGCTCCAGTCATGTGATTGCATTTTAGGGTGCTTGGCAGCTAACCCATATTTACAGCAATTTGTGGCATCCCATGGTCATATAGCATAGGATAGAATTCTTTATTGGTCAAGTGTGATTGGACACACAAGGAATTTGTCTTGGTGCAAATGCTCTCAGTGTACATAAAAGAAAAGACACATTCGTCAAGACTCAAGAATCATCAGGTTCAACACTTAATAATAGTCATAAGGTACAATAAGCAATCAAATCATGCTAGGAAACAGTCAATAAAAATCTTTTAGGATACAAGCAACAAAGTTACAGTCATACAGTCACAAGTGGGAGGGGATGGGTGATAGGAGTGATCAGAAGACGTAGTAAATAGTTGGACAGTGTTGAGGGAATTATTTGTTTAGCAGAGTGATGACGTTCAGGGAAAAAACTGCCGTCTAGTTGTTCTGGTGTGCAGGGCTCTATAGCGTCATTTTGAGGGAAGGAGTTGAAACTGTTTATGTCCGGGATGTGAGGGGTTTGTAAATATTTTCACAGCCCTCCTTCACAGCCCACATGATCGAAATTTATGACGTGTTTTCTGGAAACCAATATTTACTTCAGGTTCTGGGCAAAAAAACACCCATTGCATACAATGGATTTACTTAATGACTGGCATGACTTGCAAATGTAATTCTAGGCTCAGTTATAGTCATTAGTCATGTGTTCAGTTAGTTGAGGATGTGTTCAGTTAGCATTACCAGACCAAGTCAAAATCAGGTGGTCCTGCTCTCAGTAAATATTCCAACAGATGGACCTCCAACAACCGATAAGGCCCCACCTCACGTTACCCTGAAGACAACCACCCTCAGTCCCCCAAACAACAGCCCATATATAACAAATTCAGGACAGGAACACGCTCACAGGGCAAGGTCCAGGGTCCCAAGTCCAGTCCACCCAGCTAAGCAAGTCCATGAGGCAAACTGTAGTCCACAAGGCAAGAAAGCAAAAAGCCATTGCAAGGCAAAAGGCATGAGTCAAAGCCAAGAGAACGTAAAAGCCAAACCAAACAATTGTTCCTGACAAAGACTAATTCCCCCTGGCTGCTCCTTACGTCAATCTGCTCCAGGTGTTCCTTGGGAGGAGGGGCGGGGTGACCTCCTCCCAAGTAGCCTCACAGTCCTTCTCTGGGCTTGCCTACATTCTGGTCTCTGTGCCCTCGGATGAGTGGGGGAGGCAGCTGTTCCTCATCAGAGGGGATCTGTTGCCTATCAGCACCATGCCTGCCACCAGCCCATCCTCCCTTGTGTCCGTGAGGGCAGGCAGCTATCCGACTGGTCGACCACCTCCCCCAATGCCTTT